>NC_026007.2:72678182-72871153 GCF_000442705.2 Elaeis guineensis | reverse complement strand
GCACAGACACAATCAAGGCGAATATCATCTTCTCCATCTTTGAATATCGAGCTTCAGCATCGTGGAGCACTTTGCTGGTGTAGTATATAGATTGGTGGATTCGGTTCTCGTTCTCTCGGACGAACACCGAGCTAACCGCCTCAATGGAAGTGGCCAGATAGAGGTACAATATCTCTCCGACTTTTGACTTTACAAGCAGCGGCGGAGAGGCCAGGTACCTTTTCAGGTCCTCAAAGGCCCGCCGGCACTCATCCGACCAAGAGAAGTCCTTCACCTGTCTCAAAGTTTTGAAGAACGGGAGGCATCTTTCAGCCGACCGAGAGATGAATCAGCTGAGTGCGATGATCCTTCCGTTGAGTTGCTGCACCTCTCTTTTGTTGCCCGGATGTCGCATATCGACGATTGCTTTGATCTTCTCGAGATTGGCTTCGATTCCTCGTTGCGAAATGAGGAACCCGAGGAATTTTTTTGAAGTCACTCCGAAGGCGCATTTAGTTGGGTTTAGCTTCATCCGATATCGTCGTAAAGTGCGGAAGGTTTCCTCAAGATCTTGCACGTGATCTGGAGTTTGCGCACTCTTTACCAGCATGTCGTCCACGTATACCTCCATGTTATGCCCGATTTGATCTTTGAAGATCTTATTGACAAGTCATTGGTAGGTAGCCCCGACGTTCTTCAGACTGAAGGACATTACTCTGTAGCAGTAAAGGCCCTTGGCGGTCATGAAAGCTGTGTGCTCTTCGTCCTCCAGCACCATCTGGATCTGGTTGTATCCGACAAAGGTGTCCATGAAGCTGAGCAGTCGGTAGCCTGACGTCGCATCTACCAGCTGATCAATTTTCGAGAGTGGAAAGCTGTCCTTCAGGCAGGCCCGATTCAAGTCGGTGTAGTCGATGCAGATCCTCCACTTTCCCATTGGCTTCTTCATCATGACCACATTGGCGAGCCAATCGGATACGTGGTCTCTCTGATGAAGCCCGCCTCGAGTAGCTTGTCCACTTCTTCGTCGATGGCCTTCTACCTTTCGGGAGTAAAAGACCGCTTCTTCTGCCTCACCGGCCTCATTGCTGGATCGATGTTGAGTCAGTGAGTCATCATCTCTGGAGGCATGCCTGACATATCCGCTGCCGACCAAGCGAATACGTCGGCATTGGCCTTCAGCAGCTTCACTAGCTGCCGTCACCCGGGGTCGGCTAATTGAGACCCGACCCATACCATTCATTCGGGATTCTCTGTTATCAAGATGGGGACAAGCTGTTCGATCGGCTCACCCCGTTCTTCCGCTTCCCGTTGGTCCAACTTGTCGACCGTCAGTGAGCCCTTCAATTCGTCGTTTTGAACGGAGATCTGGAAGCATCGCCGAGCGAGCTGCTGATCCCCGCGCATCTTCCCGACTCCATTTTTGGTCGAAAACCGAACCAGTAGATGATACGTCGAGACTATCGCCCGAAGGACGTTTAGTTCGGGCCTTCCAAGTATGGCGTTGTAGGCCGAAGGCACTTGGACGACCGTAAAGGTCAAGTGGACTATGCTTTGTCATGGTCCGGTTTCAGCCGTCACGGACAAAGTAATTTCTCCTTCCACAGAGACGGCATCCCCAGCGAAGCCTATCAGGGGTGTAGAGACTCTCTTGAGCCGGTCAACCGACAGTCGCATCCGGGAGAAGGTCGAGTAAAACAAAATATTCGTCAAACTTCCATTATCTACAAAGATCTTTCTTACATCATAATTTGCTATTGTTGCCGAGACAACAACAGCGTCATCATGGGAAGTTTGGACACCCCGAACATCTTCATCCGTAAAAGTAATTACATTGTCTTCGCGCAGCTTATTCGTCGGCTCCCCTCCAGCAGTCGTCCCCGAGTCCAGTCGTTTGGAGATCATATTGATGACCCCGACCGTAGGCTGGTTAGTCGTTGTTTCTTCGGTCGGCTGGGGTCACCAGTCGATGACGGGCCGAGTCGGCAGGTTCCTCCGGAACTTGCCAAGATACCCTCGACGTATGAGGGCCTCGATCTCATCCTTAAGTTGGATGCACTGCTCGGTATTGTGGCCATGGTCCCGATGGAATCGGCAGTACTTTCGCCAGTCGAGACCTTTTGCCTTCAAAGGCGGAGGCCGTCGCAGATATTCCTTCCCTTCGATCTCCATCAAAATCTGCGCACGAGGAGCAGAGAGAGGAGTATAGGAGTCATACCTGGGACGCGTCGGTCTCAGACTCCGGTGTCGAGGCGACCTCTGGTTCCGTAGCTGGGGTGAGACCTGTTTGCCGGTCGAGGGCCTACTAGGCTCGGCAGGATCCCGGCCCTTCCTTCGTTTCTCCTTCGGGCCCTTGGCCTCAGTCAGGCGTCGATCGAAAGCTCCTTCATCCACGTGCATGTACTTGTACGCACGCTCAACAGTTCGGCGTACGTTCGGGGGAGGGTCTTGTCCAAGGAGTATATGAATCGGGACGCCCGCAACCCCCGCTTCATGGCCGAGATAGCCTTATCCTCATTGAGATCCCGGACCTCGAGCGTGGCCGCGTTGAATCGCGTCATGAAATGTCAGAGCGTCTCATTTTCTCCCTATTTGAGGAAAAAAGGGCTATCCGAAGTTCGTGGCGGCTTCCGGCTGGTGCTAAAGTGGGCCACAAAAGAATGCTCAAGCTGTCCAAAGGAGTGAACACTTCTTGGGTGAAGGCCAGAGTAGCAGGCCCTGGCCGCTTTGCGGAGTGTGGCGGGGAAGCCGATGCAAAGGAGGGCATCGGTCGCCCCTTGGATCATCATGAGAGCCTTGTAGCTCTCTAGGTGGTCAATTGGATCGGTGGAGCCGTCGTAAGGCTCCATGTGGGGCATCTTGAACCGACTAGGAATCGGCTCGTTGAGGATGAGTCGGGAGAGAGGTTGGGCGGTCTGAAAGTCAACGTCGTTCGAGGACTTCTGTCCGTCCACCTACAGTTGGGCAAGCCGACAGTCGATTTCTTCGAACCTGCGTTCGTAGTCATCGGTCCGTCGGTGCTGAGAGACCCTGAGGGTGGAGTCTCCCGATGACTCTGAGAGGGAGGCGGATGGCGTTCGCGGCCGCTTCTCCTTCCTTGCCCATTCCAGCTGGGAAGGAGTCGGTCGTCGAGATCGATGGGTATCAAGCCACGGCCGCCTCTCCTCCTCTCGGTGGGAGTGCTGTAACAGCTGCTCCCGAGGAGGAGATGGAGACCGACGCGGGCGCCGGCGGCTGCTCCTGGAAGGCATCGGGTGTGCCGCCGGTTGCTCCACCGACGAGTGCGACAACCGGGTTGGTTGCTGTTGAAGGCTCTTGACCGCGTCCGTCAGCACGGTCATCTGTCGCACAATCGTCGCGATCTATGCCTCTGTAGTCACCACAGAATGCGGAGAGCTAGGTTCCGCCATGGAGGGTAGAGGAGTGGCCTCCTCCCGGCGGGAAGAGTGCCTCGCCGATCTGGTGACCCTCGATCGCTGAGCCCTGGTTCTTGTTATCTCGAAAAGATGTCTCGAGTTCCGTGGAGGTCGCAATCCCTGTTCCTCCCCTCTACCTGGCACGCCAAATCTGTTGCGGCCAATCCCCTCGTCGCCCGATCGTCGAAAACGAGTGCCTGCAAAAGAAGTCCGCACTGACCGGAGGTGTCTCCGACGGGGACCCTCCGACGGTCAAATCAGAGAGGAGATTAGGCAACAGTAGAAAAGAATCAAGGAGCTCAGCGAGAGAGAGAGTACACGCTCGAGGGTTTTTGAGAGACCTTCAGCACTGTTGCCTTCTCCGTTTTATAGTTGGGCGCAGCATGGCGCCGTCATTAATGGCGCCGATAATAGGAGAGTTGTCAAATCGCCGAGGACTGTCAAATCGTCGTGGAGCTGTCAAATCGCTAGGGTTGACCCATGCCTTAGGTGGGATGACGCCCAGGGCGGCTAAGCTGCACGCCGCTGTCAGGACGGACAACTTCTAGTAGTCGTACGGCGTTTGAAGGAGTCGACCGACCGTATGTCGGAGCCTGGTCGAGGAATGTCAGGTGACAGCCCAGGGACCCTCCGACGGATAGTCGGAGGTGCTGCGAGAGTCGGATATCAGGCTCCTCAGTCCGGCTAGTCGGGGGGGAGAGAGTCGGCCCGATCGACATATATTCGGTCGGGCGGCGTCGGCAATCGTCGGTGGACAGAGTCGGGCGCTGGTCAGGCGGGCCCGACGGTGAGTCGGCATGAGAGAATCGGTCGGCATATCCCAACAGAAGCTATTTGCCATGATTAAGGAACAATATCTCTGGTTCTTCAGGATGGCAGAATATTCCATGCTGAACTATAATGAAAGGTCCCAACAATGAGCATTAGGCAGTATAGTCGAATCAGCCCACTCATCATTACACTGTAAATCCTAGCCAGCAATCGGGCTATTTTCCTTCCAAATAATTCAGTCATCCTGAATATTCTTAATTTTTCAGACGTCGTTCAGCAATGGATTAAGGTCTCGAGGACAATGTTTCATTAATCCATATCACCATCATGGAGTCTCCCACCCAAATTTCCAAAGGATGGGGTAGAAAGAAGTCAATCCCTTCCCATGCTTCCCTAAGTCATTCTGTGCTGAACTTTTTTAGAATTTGTATGCTTGCACCCAGTAGACTTGATCTAAATTCACACCTGGGTTATAATGCTACCATCACTAAAAAATTTTTATGGTTCATCAAAGCAGCAACATCATCCAATTTCCAGCCGCTTAGTTTATACTGAGCGTATTTTGTTTTAGGGCAACCGAGCAAGGTGTATGAATCCTCTAAATGTAAACTGCCGTGTCAAATTTGTATGCTTAGGAAACCTTGAATGCTGCATTTAATATTTCTAGTTTAAGTCATGTTCATTTCTTGCTTAACTGATCACCTAATCAAGCGTCTGGCAGACAGTGTACTCCTATTTGTGAAAGCATGTTGAGCCAGGCTGAGGCAATGCAAAGAAACAGATATACTCAAGGCTGAGCAAATGAGGTATAGTCCGAAGTTCTAACCTCCTATTACACAGTTACATGCTTTGCCTATTCGTCCAAACACCAGAAAATAGGAAAACCACCATTTTCTGACACCAGAAATGCCTCCCCCACCACCCCACTTTCTTTCCTGATACCAAGGGACAATATTTATAGCATCCCTCAAAAGGGATTTACATACTCATAAGATAACAAAAGACTGCATCTCGAAGGTATCGTTGCAAAACTTAGGGCACTAGAGTTTGAGGTATGGTACAAAATGAGATGCAGAATGTGCCCTCTAAACCAGAGCAAATCCAAAATTGACCAAGACTTATATATCTCCTCCAATATTGGTGCCATCACTGTCTGAATTTATTTAACACATGATGAGATTGCTTGATGGAGGTTCCTTGTGATTTCTCAAAGATCGGATGTTCCATGATTTCCTTCGCAGAAGGGCGTCTTAAAGGGTCAGGGTCCATCATAGCCTGAAAACATATCATAAAAAGATAGAATGTGTACTTGACAGAAAGATTATGCCCTAAGATATGCTTTATTAGCGTTAACTGGACAAAAATTTGTAACTGCACAGTAATCTCATCTATAATAATGAAGTTTCAGTTGCTACGCAGATAAAAATTAAGCATGCTAATGTAACATTATCTCAGAATTATCATCAAAGGAACATCTTGGAAAATTTTCTATGATTCAGATTTTTAGACCTAATTGAAAAACCCTAAGGGTCCGTTTGGTTGGACCGTTCCAGATTAAGGGGTATTTTAACAATTTTTAAAAATTATTTATCTAAAAAAATGATTGCAGAGAAAAGTAATTTTTATTATGTTTGGTTGATGAAAAAATTATTTCGACAAATGACATTGGAAAAAAATTACTGTGTTTGGTTGGAGATAATCTTATATGAGAATATGATGAAATTTACTAATATACCCTCCAACATAAAATAATATTTTAATACTACAATAGCATTGTCATCACCATCAATTTTAATATAATAATTATCATTATATAACTCTTTGCATAATGCCATCCCCATCTTAATTTTTTGCAAAAGCTCTCTATTTAGTAAATTTGGAAAGATATCAAACAAATTTAATGATTACATAGTAGCTTTATTGGGGGTATTTTTGTCAAGTATAGATTACCACCACTTGAAAATTTACCAAATACCAACCCTCCCATGGTATTTATTTTAACTTCTCTCTCTGAAAAATAAGCATGAAGCCCACCATTTTTTTACCATCTCTTTCTTTCCTTTTTTGTACCAAACATGGTAATCTGACATAGGATTCATTTTTCCATGCCAGATTACCCCCAACCAAATAGGCCCTAAAAGAAAATTTCAAGGCATATAAGTGAAAGAAATAGAAAAAGTTGACCAGTGATATATATATATATATGTAAGGTGATAATTATTATATCATGACTATGAGGGAGAGAAAAATTGTGCTCTTGCTGATAAGAAAATTATATGAAAATACCTACAAGCATATGCTCATGTTTTGAGTTTAAATTGTTACAAAAAAATCAAAAAGATATCTGTTGAATAATTGAGACTGGGAGGGAGAGGGTTATTTCTTAAAGATCATAGAGGATGCTTAGATTTTCCTTTAGATGTGTAGCCATTGAATTGAGCTATGGACTTTACCCTATAATTTCACTTTGATCGGTTGCAGACATTCAAGAAAGGTATTGCAATTCCAAATTTCAACTCATGCATGTATACATTTTCGGGAATATGAAAAGCACTTTCTGATGAGGCTATACCTTAAGTAAGCTCTGGAATTGCATAGGATATCCAGGAAGCAGTGGGATTTTGCCCTCTCTGAGGTTTGAGAACTGGGGACCAGAGTCAGGAAGGGGGGAACCCTTCACGAGCTCATAGGTGGCTGCTCCTAAAGAAAAAATGTCGACCTTGTCAAGATGCTCATATTTGTCATTTAAGATTTCCTGAGGCATGTAACGCGAATCGCCTTCTTCAATGCGTAAAGTCCTATCAACGCGTGTTGCACAACCAAAATCTCCAAGTTTATAAACACCATTTTTTACATACATATTCTCGGGCTTAACATCTAAGTGGGCTATACCACGCTCATGCATAAACTGCAATGCTTTAGCTATCTGCAACAAATATAAAAATAATTAAGTTTCACATTATTATTATAAAAAATATACACAATTATGACTTCTTGAAATGGATGGCCAAATACAAGTTGTTCACAACCTAAATTAAAATAGATAAACAAAACAAAGACAGCAAGAATGAACTTAAATTAGTTGTAAAATCCACCAAATATATAATGTTTAAAGCAAAAGGACAATCACCAAGAAATTGATGCAATATAATGAAAAAAGATTCAAGGAAGGCTCTAGAACCTGATACAAAATTTCAAGGACTTCTCCACCCTTAGGTATATGACCTCTGATTATTGAAAGGCTCCTGTCACAAAGTTCCATCTGAATATACAGTTGCTCATTTTCAAACCATGAAGTGTAGTAGCCAACTATGTTTTCATGATATCCTAAATGAAAAGAAGAAACTCAAATTTTTAAATGAGCATGTAAAAGAGATTAAAAGAGCCGAGCACAAGAAGACATCTTGAAGTAATATACCTAAGGCTGCTAGTGCTTGAACTTCCATCAATGCACGTCTCCTGCAGATTAGAGGGAAAGTTAGATAACTACAAATCCTAACTGATTGACATGCAAGTAAGCAAACTACCTTTCCATGTCATGATGCAGTTGCTTTATGCTGTGTTTCACTGCATACATACAGCCATCTATTCTTTTCAGAACTTTGAATACATGGCTGAAATTCCCACATCCAATTTGCTGCAAAAGGAAACATTTTAGCATAAAAGATATGGTAACTGAAAATATTTAACAGAAAGAAAAACAATTCCATGATTCAAGACTAGGAAGAGCCTATAAAATGACAGGAGCCTAGAGCAGACCTCAATTTCATGAAAATCGGTGCGGTAGCGTGAAAGGCCATCTCCACCGACTGATGGAGAAAAACCTGCATACGTGAATGCTATATCATATTGCATTAAATATGAAATATCTCTGACAAAGAAAAAAAAAGAATAATTAACTCCAACATACTAGGCCAGCTGATTAAAAAAAAAATACTACAGGCTGTATAAAACTTCTAAAAGATATCTACATATTAAAACTTTCCAAACAGATGGTTCTGACTGAACACTCATCATCAATTTTGCCATTTAGCCCAAGCAACACACCAACTATTCTGGTAGCATCCTAACATTGACAAACTAAGTTAATTTGAATACAACCAAATGGTGACAAATATAGTTGTAATATCAAAGCATTTTGATTAAATTGTGTTACATTTACCAACTTTTGTTCATATCAGAGGCCAAATTCAGTAGGTTAATGCTCAAGAAATATGACTGTATATGTATGCACACATGCACATATGCACATGCAACACTCTAATGCTTTTTGAAACAATCTAACCAAAGGCAAGCAGGAAACGCCCCAAGTGCAGCTTGAATTGTCACATTTGAGATAAAAAGCTAAGCTTAGAAACAATAAGCAGATATTTGAAGGGGCAGAATGCAGTAATAAAGAGGAGACCCATCATATCGTGACTTGAAAGAGAAGAAAATTTTCACCTGTGGATTTCAATCTTCTGTCACCAAAAATATCAAGATTGGTTGATGATACTGTGCTTAAATATGGATTCTTGATGCAAGGAGGAGGCATAACTCGGCAACGTAAAGCTACTGCAGACTGAGAAACATAGTTTCTTTTCTTCTGTGACCTAGTTTGTATTGACTTGCCTTCCCCAAGTTCATCTGGGCCAAGAGCATCCAGCTGGACTTCAGCACCCTGCTCAGTGCAATGAAGGTTGGTGGATAATGAATTACACGGGGAGCCATCTGTAAGAAAGAACCTGATTGAATGTTACAAGGATGGTGAAACTATAACTAAACAAAGTACTATCACCGATGGCAGAACAAAATACACCAGCAGTAACAGCATATAAATGGAGTCAAGGACTCCAGATGATGTTTCAAGATGCATATCTAGCAGTTTCAGTTTCTGATTTTAGGTGCTTTGTGCTTGATTAGCTAATTCATTGGCAGAGAACATAGGTCAAGAGAAAACAACACTCATCACAAGGTACAAAATTGCAGCTAGCACATTCAACCGATTAGAGAAGGTAGATGGATAGGATCCATAAGTCCTAAAAAGCCTACCCATCAAGGATTTTATGATTCTTCAATCTTGAACTTAAGCCTGTTCTTTTGTATAGTTATATCTAAGAAGTGTAACTCCCAAGTCATCAACCAAATTACTCAAAGTCATGTAGCAACAAAACATAGGATGTGCTGCAGTCATGTACTGATTTGAGTGGCATCATTTCGGGTAAGAAATATTCAGAAATGTCTGAGAGAATAAAGAGGAGCAAACACTGCTAACACTTAGAACTGCAATGAAATATTGCCAGAAACATTTCATTAAAAGTCTGAAAAAATACTCTATGGTTTAGACTTGTACGATTCTTAACAATTTATATCACATATTTTCTATGCTTCAAAACTGACACGTGGGGCACCATCGTCGGACTAAGATCACCTGGAAACTGAAGACAACTCGATGCCTAAATCTGAAGTACCAGTCTTTCTCAATAGTCAATCAGCAGCCAATAACAAAATCAAGCCCATACTCACTTCAGCAAATATAGAAGCTACAATCACAATAGCCCCAAACAAGAGGATAATTCTTCTTTAAAAAAAAAAAAAGGAAAAAGAAACAAAGAAAGGAAGAAAGAAAGAAAAAACGAGGGTAGAATCAAACGCACGGATGCAGTCAAGTTTACCTTGATTGTTTCTTTTCTTCCTGCCATTGATCGATTTCTCCGGTGACTTGGGACAAGGTATATTCTCCTGGTAATAGAAAGACCAGAGAAAAATTACAAATTAGTGCTTGGGGGATCCTAGATCAAAAAAAAAAAATCCAAACTTTACCTTATTGAACTCAAAATTGTTGATGATTTGCGGTCCTTCTGGTGTAATATAATCCGGAGTGCTGCAAAGAATAATCAAACGAGTTCGAAACCAGTTTATTTCCAGAAATTTAAAGAAAAATGGAATTATAATAGGAACGAGTGGAAAACTCCGTTGATCTGGGGGAACTACCAGAAGAAATCTTGGCTAAGGATGCAGTCCTTGTCCTCCGCTCCTCCGTCATCGAGTTCGAGGGTGGGCTCGCGGCCATCCTCGGCTTCAAGGAGCTTCTGGAAGCGGGAGGGGGGATCGGAGGAAATGGCTGGAGGGGGAGGAAGGAGACATGGTCGAGCTGGACGGTGAGATCGCCGGCGGGAGAAGTCGCCTCCATTGCTGCCACCGCGGAGGATCTCGGCCCCCCTCGCCCTCGGCCTCGGCCTCGGCCCTTTGGATTTGCTGGGGTTTTGGCCTTCATCTGCACCTGCGAAGTGACGCTTTCTTTAGTGGTATTTGGAAATTGGTCCAATTGGAAGGACGAATATGGTATAAAATGGGATTCTCGATAGAACTTTTGAGTCGTAAGATTCGCTGTTGTTTTGGCGGGAACAATGAAGATTTAGAAAACCCTTCTAGTCCGCATAAATTACCGCCTGAGTGCTATCCATGCGGGAAGACGTACCATGCTCTGTCTCGAAAATATCATAATTTTCTGCACCAAACAAATACCGGTTAGAGAGAGAGAGAGAGAGAGCGCTTGTAAATCATCTTATTTTTGTATGAATATTGATGTAATTAGATTTTGACTAAAAACGTTCATAAACAACTATTTGAAGTATTATTTGATACTATTATATTATTATTATCGTAAATTAATATTCCATCCGAAAGAGCTACTATTAAAGTCATAAAAAATAAAAAATAATGGGAGGAGCATCCATGCAAAAATAAGATGATTTAAGAATATAAATACTGATTTTTTAAAATTAAATCTATAATAAGCCATATTTGCAAAGTTTGTGCGTGTAATAAAAGCCTATATTATATTATAAGTTATATTAGTTAAAAATGTATTCTAAATTATGGTTTGTTTTAATAATCGCAGTTCTCTATTTAGCAATGATCTCAAAAATTTTAGATTTAAGTAATTATTGTAATCATGGTGTGATAGTAATATCGAGAATTAAGAGCTTCTTTTGGAGCATCTTCCAACCAATTAATTGATTCTTTTTGGACTAAGATTTTAAATTTGGCTAGACCTGAACTCCTACACATATGAAATGGATTGGCTAGAGTATAGCTTAAATCAAATCCAAACATGATCCTAAAATAGGGATAGTAAGGGTCAAGTATGAGTCTGGAAGGTCATTACATATGCTCACTATGTTTACCTTCGAGTGGGTAGAATTAAATGGAACGAGCTAGATGGATCAAGTTAGATTAAACTACAAAAATATTTTTTTAAAATATAAAGTAGCTTTTTTTTTTTTTTTTTTTTTTTTTTTGCCTGGGAGAGGAGATTTGTAAAGAAGTATATAGATTTGAGTTGGACTTAAGGTGGTCACAACTATCCCAAATCTGTTTCCAGCCAAGCAAAATCCACCACATTAAGATCAAGTTGGATTGGGTACCAGATGAGATAAGTAAATTGCCGCTCCTATCCAAAATCATCTGGAAACCATTTCAATCCAACCTAACATAATAAATAAATAAATTTATAATTATATTTCACATAAGATAATTTTATGTTTTCATTTAACAAAATCTTTGTCTTTACTAGCTATAAGAATTGCAAATGCACATCCGATATTGATTTTCACCAGCTTAATATTCACCTAACAAAAACGTCCCGAGTCTTTCTCAAACTTTCAATTGTCTATATAGCCCTGCCCTATTAAAGCAATCCAATATGACCCCCCCCCCCCCCCACCCCCCCACACACACTCTCTCTCTCTCACAAAAAAGAAAAAAAAAAAAAGAAAAGATGCGCCACTAGTTATCATCTTATAAAAATATAGGCGCAAGAGGGTATATTTTTGTTATTCTAATTCTTATGAAAGCATGCTTGCGGATCTTGGATAGAGGAGGAAGCACTGCAATCCGCACTAGAGAAGAAGTTCTACAGCAAGCTACACAAAGATGGTAATACAAAAACAAATTTGAGCCCTCCCTAATAACCTTATCGAGCTGGTGATGTAAAAATTCAACATAAAAGCACCATTTTATGTGATTAATTCACATAGTCATCACTTTCCAACACACATTTAATAATTATAATTTTATTTTTTATTTAAAAATTTTATATGACAAAAATATTTTTATTTTTTAAAAAAATTATGACATCTTGCGTCAAATTATGACTTCCTACACACAGAATGTCATAATATGATCAAAAAATTATGACATCCTATGAATATTGTGACATCTTTCATCAAATTATAATTTTTACACACAGAATATCATAATATAATCTAGGATGTCATAATATAGAAGAATATTTTTGTTCAATCACTTTCCAACACTATTTAATGCCTGCAATTTCATTTTTTATTTGAAAATTTTGAATGATGAAAATATCTCTATTCTTAAAAAAAAATTAAGACATCCTCTAACATAATATGACATCTTGCATCAAAATTATGACTTTCTGAATGTGGGATGTGATAATATGAACATAAGATGTCATAATTTTTTTCAAAAGATGGATAATTTCATCATTCAAAATTTTTAAATAAAAAATAAAATTACAAATATTAAATATGTGTTGAAAAATGATGCTACGTGAACCAATTATATAAAACGATATACTCCATATTGAATTTCCTACACCGCCCGTGGTGCACAAAGAATTTCCCTTACAATAAATCATGGTCAATGTAGTTAGCTATGCACAATATAAATAGACTGGTAGGTTTTTTGTCTAAATAATAGTATTAAAAAAAATGCAGTCGTGTTTCTAGCAGGGGTGATGCTTTTCAAGTTGCAATGATATATCATTTTTTCCTGTATTCATTCTACGAGACGAGTTTAAGCCAGACTCTTATAACATTATAACGGATGTCCGCATCAAATAAATAATATCACATCTGAAATGCTTCTGATTAAACTGGCCTTCACATCTAAAACTTCATTTTGGCAGAATTGCTTATGGTTAAACTGTAAAGGACCAATACGCTCTTCCATCAGGCATTGCATTCCTCTTCAAATATGAGCCCTGATCCTCTCCATGTTTCACCTCCACTCAATCCAGTGGACTAGAACACATTATGATGGTCTGCGTTCAAATCTTTATTCCATGCATAAGTTCCAAACAACCTATCGCAGGGTGACCAAAACGTTTCTGTCAATAAATTTGGCACCTCCTACCTTCCCATGCATACCTTGAGGCAACTGTATTATGCGTCTCTGGTCCCCCGCTTCCACCAGCAGCTCTGATCCCCCCCTATACTGCATTTATCAAATAACAAATCACTGCTCAGCACAAACATATGATGACATTAAAGTTCACAGAAAAGAATGCTTCAGGTCTGGTAACAGGGTAATAGCTGATGCTGAAGAATTTCCTAAATAAACCATCACAATGGTTCATCCCCCTGGCTTCAGTAGAGGGATACAATCTGCATACAGCAAGAAAGTATCAAAGAAGAGGAGTACAATACACAAGTGCATACAGAGACATAAATTCTATTCCTCTTCATGTGCTAATCAATATGTAATATTATTTGGAAGGAAGGTAATTCCATCTCTCATTACATTCTCTGGAGGGTCATGGCTGTGTTGCAGTAAAACTGCAAAGCAAACTTCACAGCTTTCAGGCAGCTCCACAGCTGAGATTATGAAGATGCTACATATAACATGGATGACTAATTACTTTAGAATCCTTGTGTTAAAACAAGGTAAACATAATAATCATCAACTGTTGAACGGGCATCAAAATACTGTTGAAATTAATCTTCAAATACCTATTTGGCAGATTTCAGCAAAATTTGAAATCTCTTTACACAACTAGCATTGCACAGAAATCAAAATGCCATTTGTGATAACTAACATTGTGGCTTTAAGAAGATATATAACTATTACAAACTCAACACAGAGTACAAGGAGAATCTAGAATAATCTTTAACTGACAAAAGAAGAAGATTCCGCACATTAGATTCAAGCTAATGCCCAATAAACCAATTATATATGATAGAATCCTACTGCAATAATATTTTTCTGCTGTAATATACTGATTTATTAGTATCTCCTGCAGAGCGAGAGACTAATAAAGGAACACTAAAGTGGAAAAGTTCGGGGTCATTGATAGAGTATGGGAAGTGATGATAACTCATTGAACAGTTGAAAATACTTATAGTCTTTGATTAAATATAAATGAAACTAAATGGAAGCCAATAGCATACCTGGTATAGCTTGATCTCAGACTTATCAAAACCTGGCATAAAAAGAGTCAGAGTCTTCTGGCTGGGGTCAAAACGAACAGATGACTGAAGACTTTCAGTTGTAGCACCAAGGAGATCTTTTGTTTTCTTGCCTAGAGAGTTGATGGTTGCATCCCAATCCACAAAGGAATCTGTGGAAAGATATGGCACAAGTGCAAAAGACAAGGGGGAGAACTTATCAGCAACTTCCACCCCCAAAGAAGATTGTGGAGCAAACCCAAGTGCTCCTGTGATCTTTGTTCCGGCTTGAATTGCACAACCCCAATAACGTAATGCAGACCTGACAGATGCCGATCTACTTGGATCCATCACTAGGTAGCATCTGAACTTTGAAGAGTCACTCAAAGAACAGGAGACTTTCTGCAATATATAAATGTTAAGGATCGACTTAGTATCAAGACAAGAAGAGTTAATATCACCAAAAAATGGACAGCAGATGCACACAACTATATAGAGAAGACACCTCCAGAGTTCGCTCAATATTATTCCAAATGTCTGTGCTTGATTTCCCCTCACTGGTTCCACCATTTAACCTAATGGATTCATATGCTAGTTTCAAGAATGAAGGAGCTGTCAGTCTTCCAATATCTGTCTTCTCAGCCATGTTCCTGATATACTTCAAATACCATCTATCTTTCAACAGAACAAGTCATTGTCTATTGTAGTTCATAGGCAATAGGTGTTTAAGATAGAGATAGAAAACCCATACCTTACTCTCTCAGCAGCACCAATCAACCTCAACGTTTCTTCACTGCCAATGCCATCATATACAATCATATCAAACTCTGTACGTCCAAGACTTCTTTCACTTGGAAGAAAATTCACCAGTTTTTGTAGTGTTAAGGCTGAGAAGATTGAATCCATCCCAGGTAAAACCCCCAGTTCTTCTCCTACCACCTATTCTATTGAGAATAGGAATGATACTTAGTACTTCTCCATATTGAAGATGACTAAAAAAAATCATATTTTTTCTTCAGTGAGTAGAAGTCCAATAATCCCATACCCACCCCTTCAAGGACACCCTGGGTCAAGTTCAGACGGGCATCAGCTTTCTTCATTCGATCAAGAGGTTCAAGAAGCATCTATGCTTTTTCACAAAACAGTTTCAACAATGTCAAGATGAATCCATATCACAGTTCAAGTGATTCAAACTTATAATTAAGATGAAGAAGGAATAGAGAAGAAAATGATTACTTTGCTGGTTTCCAATCTAACAGCAGAAAGATTGTTATTGCATAAAGTTGGAGAGGTTCCAATCTTACAACCCATTAGCTGTTCTGCTGTAGGGTCTTGAGATTGTATCACCAAGCATGTGTGCAACCCTTCCTTCGCATAATACTGACAAATCCAAAAGTAAAGAAAGAAATTGAAACTGCATAATTACTGAATAACAAAAGCGATAAGAAACGACCTTGAATTTAATCAGTATAAGTTAGTTCTGCTGCATTCAAGAACAAATAGATTTGATATTCAGTTCAATACTAGCATTTCATGAGGTTATTAAGCCGGCTTTATCATCAATGCCTTTTCTATGGATTAAAAAATTACATAATCAATTTTTACATATTTTCTTGGACAAAGTTTATAATTATCCATATTTCCAGAACTACCAATCTCTCTCGTGGCAACAACTGCAAGACTATTCAACTGCTGAATACTGCTGAAAAGAATACAAGAAAGCCCTTAAGGGTGGAAAGCAAGATCGGACCCTTTTCTGATGAACATAGAGAAACAACAAACAAATATCCTAACGCTGGCATGTAACGAGACCGTTCCGGTTGGAAAAACTACAACTTTCAACGGACAGCGCCCAACAAGAAATCTTTTTACCAAGAATCAGCAAATTTTATTATAAGGATTGGAATTTCTACAGAAATATAGACAAAACAGGGCATATATGCAGGAAATTGATAGTGTGCATCTTCAAATGCGACTAAAGTAGGTCAAACTGAGATATATGCTGGAAAAAAGAGATCAATAATAATGTTCCATTGGAATGCGAAGAGGAAGAGAAGAAACCTGGAAAAAAAGAATACCTGGGCGGCGACTACTGCGGCGGTGGTCTTTCCGGAACCTCCTTTGCCCAAAAAAGTGACCAGTTTCGTCGGCTCTCGGGGAGGATCGAGTGAACTCGCGATGACCGGGGATCGGTTTCTACTTGGAGATCCTCTGCGGTTCGGAATGACGGGATTAGGGTTAAGGTTTCGGGGAAAGAGCGAGGGGTTGGTGGAGAAAGAGAGAAGAACTGGGAGAGCCATGGACGCTTCGCCGCGACGGATTGCAGCGTTTGCCGCTCTCGTTACGGGGAGGAGGCAAAAATCATATCGGTCTAGGAAATGAAGTATGGAACGGACATTCGATCTTACCATATTTCCTCTGCTATTTATTTTAAAACACGATTTTAAAAGTTAAATTATTAATTTTAGTAATGCAGACGTATGATTAAAAAATAAATAAATAAATAAAAATATATATAATATTTTTTTATTTTTATTTTAAAAATATATTTTTTATACTATATATTAGACGATACACATCAAATAAATCAATCATCTAATAAATTAATATTTATATTTAAATAAATTAATATTTTAAAATATAATATGTATTGATACATAATGCACAATCAAATATGTACACTTATAAGTAAATTTATACATCATTTCTAAAACATCATGTTCATCAGTACAAATTGCATAGCTAAATAATATATATTTGTCGAGTAATTCTAAGTCAAATCATACTGTACGATACCTTAAGATTATATGTATGGTGTTTCACAAAAATATTACAAAATTGCCTAAGTCATATAAAATTTGTTCTAAGAAATTTTAGCTTGATCATGATATATTTCATTTATGCATTGTGTCACCTCTTTGCATCTCATGGTATGGATGGATTCATATATGGTGGGCTTTATTTAATTGTAACTCAGAAAAATTTAATGGCAATCCCAAATACAAATCCATAGTACTTCTAAATCTAAACCTACATTATTAGTTGGATCAAATAACCTTTATAGAAACTTATATCTTAGGTGATGAAATATAGTTGTGCATGTTCGATAACGGCCCACAAAATCAAAACCTAGCTAATCATCCTCTCTCTCTCTCTCTATATATATATATATATTGTTAAGCCAACATAATTAGTATGGAATTGAAGGTGCCAACTAGCTTGTGGGTAAAGTTTCACTAATTGCACAAGAGATTTGGAATTGGGAAAAAGAAACAAAGACTTTAATTTACATCATTGATGCAAACCAATTCAAGATGATCCTTAGCCCGGGCCCAGTAATTTGCACACCTAAGTCTGGCTAGCACACCCGAAGGAAAATGAAAGGGGAACACGGCAATCAAATATCAGACATACTTTAAGAGGAGGATATTTATGTTTTTTGCTATGCGCAGGAGACCTGCTTACGCGTGTCCATCCATTCCGGTGTACGAGATGCAATCCCAAACTGCCAAACCAACAAAAATCTCTCACGTAACTTGGTCCTACAACTAGCTAGCTAGGATCATATATAGAAGATTTGCACTCCTTCACTGGTGATCGAAACAACAAATCTTTTGCAATTTCCAATACAAAAACCAAAGATTAAAACTGCTGTTAGAGTCGGATGGAGAGAAGCTCTCAAGTGCTCGTCTAGACTCTCCTCCATCCACCCTGGGATACAAAAACTAAAGATTACACAGCAAACTTATTATATCAAGCCTTCCCCACATGACCCATTCCCTGACCACCACCTTCTTGCGCCGTCCCCGGAGGCAACTCCGGCAGCTGATTCCCATCTGAGTCATACAAAATCCGGCCGGAGAAGTCAAGTGGCCGGCACTTCTCGCCCATGATGATGGACTTCTTCCACACGGCCTCCTCGTCGACTTCGTCGGCCTTCTTCCATGATATCATCTTGGCCACCTCCACGGCCTTGCTGCTGATGTTGCTCAAGTTGGAGAGGAGTCTTCGGTCCTCCCTGGGGAGAGGGGCTGGGGCCCTGTTGTTCTGCTTCTTTGACATCTTGAAGTGCTTGTGTGTGGTACAAAGGGAGATGACCGTGGAGGCGATGGCGGCGATGGAGGCGAGGAGGAGGAGGAGGGTTGTGGTGTTGGAGATGGTTGTGAGGGTTGGGATGGGGAGTTGGGCTTGAAGAAGCCTAGCCATGGATAGAGAGAGAGAGAGAGATCAGAGGAGCTCTATTCGTGGATAGGTCGTTGCAGCAGCCTCCGCCTTTAATGAAGGGAGGATAATACTCAGAGGGAGGATATTTTAGAGGGTAGAAGTGGGAAAAGAACATGCTACGTTCATATATTACAGAGACAACCCATCGTAGAATATTTTTTAATGCAATGCTGCGCACTTTGTATACTTAAACATGATATTGTTTGTTAAGAAATTTTAAACATGAATTACATGTGTCCTTTTCATAGCACTACAAAAGTAAACACATCAAATAGTATGTTCCTCTCTTTCTTTTAAGACCTTGGATAGATGAATTAGATGTGATTTGAGAAGATGATATTATATGATATAATCCTTGTAAACTAAATTTTTCTATGTAATATTGTTGGAGATGATTTAGTAGTAGTAGAGAAGTCCTACAAATAAAATTATTTATGTGTATGATTGGCGTGATGATATTTTTATGGCTCATCATTTTAATAATTTAAATATATTATTAAAATTATTTATCAAACATATAAATTTAATATATCAGTTCTTAATCATGTTCAATCAGGAGTCATAGTTTTTTTTTTGTTTATTAAGCATAATCAGGTGCTAGAGACAAAATAAAAAAAAAGAAAATCATAGGCAATGGCAATGGCAATGCTTTAAATATAAGAATCGTCGGGGGCGATGTTGCGGATCCCTAAACCTTGTTTACCAGGTCAAGTCTGACGGGCTCGAGTCGTTGCTGACGTACGTCCGACGAAGGGATGCACCAGTCAAGCAAGTCCACTGTCAATTTACCGGCAAGCGACGGTGACAAGCGGAGGCATCCGTGCGTCCCATCGCGTAACTCCAGACAGTGCCGGTCTCAGCTCGACCGATAACCGGTCGGTGTCGGTCGATGCCAGGGATGGAGAAACATGAAGCGTGGGATGGACTAGGACCAGCCAACCGACCCCCACCACTCACTCATCAAATGGGGGACCACGGGGCCTGACAGAAACCCAACGGAGACTCGGTCAGGGCCCTTTGATTAGAATCCAATGGCCCATGATGCAGATTTCTCTAATTCCGGTACTGGGAGAGGAAGAATACCTCTCATTTAAGGGATTTTAATAATAGGGATGGTTCAGGTGCCTTGTGGGTGCGGTGGGAGTGTTGCTTTGGTTTGGGCGAGAAGGAAGGGAGGCTTCTAAGCCAAGAACGTTAGGGGGAGTGGGACAAATTAATCAAGACGGGAATGCTGACATGACCAAACTTTCCAAGTGTTCGAAATTGAGACACGAACTACTCGCATTGGCTTCAGCTATTTGTTTAGTTTTCACCTTTTCATGTTACAAGAGAAAAACAAACCTTTAAGCTCTCAAGCCAACACCTTTTCATGGAAGAGTGCAGTATTCATGTTTTGAGAAGTAGGTGAGTCAAGTGTTTTCTACCTAAGGTTGTAATTAATTGCAGAGGATTGATTCAAATTTAAGCCAAATCAGCTCAAGCATTAGCATGCCTTCCTCATTCATTTTCAACTGGTACAAACTTGGGTCCAGAATTAAATTAAATAAAATTAAGTAGACTAGACTTAAGCATGCCAAGAGAAATGGAAGAAGATGTCTGTGTGAGGGTGGCAATAGAGAGAGCTGAGTCCAAGTCCAATTCATTTAGGTTGAATGCTAGGGGAAGAATGATGAGCCTTGCCCAGCCTGAAATGGACCCAAAGTAGAATGGTTGAGCCTGGTTGTTAGTGTAGCTGAAATTTTTGTGATTGTTGTTATTGCATTACACTGGTCCTGAAAAAAAATATGATATTGTAGGCGCTACTGCATGGCATCCATGTCCATTATCATCGTTTCATACTTGAATTTGGGAATATGAAAATTTTTAGGAAAATAAAAGTTAAGCTGCACCTTTGCTATGCGGGAGTTTCATACGGAGAGGATCTCCATCAAGAACGATTTTGATACCATCATTGTCTGAATCCAGAATGGCTTGGAGCAGTAGGAGGCTCATTCGTTGATCCGTAATATTTGGACTTTCCATCGTTAATCCGTTGTGACGTCTATCCGGCACGTTTATCGGAAGGTGAATAATACATTAGACTGGGTTGCTGCCTTTGGGACGGAGCATTCGAAGAATTGAATTTGGAGGTCAGAGGATGTTTGCCCACTAATCCTGCGGGATATTTTGTATCTTAATCATTTGGACTGCTCTGACATCGGAATGATGTGATCGTCCGTTGTATCAAAAATAAAAATTAAAAAAAAAAGTTAAGATGAACCCATGTTCTTTGCAATTTATTTTGGAATTAAGTTGCTGATAAGAATGCTAAATTACAGGGCATCACTTCTATGGTGATTTTCTGTCTCTTTTTAGTGGAAATTAGGCTCGACTGTTTGGCATGAGTATAAAATTAAATAAGATTTTAATTTATAAAATAGATATTTCAATCAATCAAAATAATATAAAAAAATTAAAAAAAATGTCCTTACAAACTGAAAAAATAAAATTCAGAAAATAGCAAAAATTTATAACACATGCATATTGAAACAAAAAAAAATTTAGCTATGACTGCCATCTTTTTTTTAAAAAAAATATTTACATATAATTGTAAATATTTTGTAATAAAAACTACCAATTCGGCTGTACAACCATGTCTATCTTAAAGGAAGTTAAAAACTTAATCAATAGGATTACGTTATGGAAACGAGGTGGTGAGTGGGAAAGATGTAAGGCCAGGAACAAACTTGGTGCTCGAGCTGCCAAGGTATCCAGTTGAAATTCTTATATTCTATAGGTAGTTAAAAGTAAGATTTATAAAGGTGTTATCTGTGACAGTACCAAGGATTTTCATTTAATAGCTCTTTAAATGAACCTTCCACCTAATAGCACTAACAAGAGATTTAAAATCTAAAACTTGTTTTGTTGCTTGTAACTAGATATCCGAATTTAGTTTAAGCCCAGCAGAGGTTATTTTGGTCGTTTAATTGGTCCGAAATGAAGCTGAAGTGAGTTCACATGACAGCACAATTTAAGGAAGAAATGACTTAAGATTAATTCTTTATCAGTTAGTCATAAAAATTCTAAAATCTTTTTTTTGGTAAGAAAAAAAAATCTGAAATCTTTGTGTAATATGAGTTTCTACAGGGATCTTTGTCTATGATCGCACGAGGTATGTTCTTTGGTAAGTCATAATGGCGTAAACCCCCTCTTAACTGTCATTATTGCATTCGAAACCCTAAAAATCTTATTACCCCAAAGCCAGATTCTGCCGTACGGCTCCGCCTCGCCCCATCCCTCTGCGAACCGTCTCTATCTCCGGCCCCGAATCAATCGCGGAGCTCTTGGCTTCGCCAACCGGTGGAAGGAAGAGAGGAGGAGAGGATTTCTTTTCGGATTCAAAGCGTTTGATCGAAGCCGGCGGCACAATAATTACAATCGCTAGGTTCAGAAGACCGGCAAGTTCATCGCTTTAATTATCTTCTTTTTAAAAAATTTTAGAAAACAATGTCTGACCTTGGTTATATTCGGTAATGTCTGTTAAAGAGGATTTAGATTTGGAAATGTCATATGCAAAAATGAACCTCCAACCCAAAACAATAAAATAAAAAAAAAGCATTTATATTTCTTTTTTTTTTTTTTACACACACTTTTAAGGTTGATCTGCTTGAGCGCTTATTTTTTACTCTTTTCGTAGATAATCTTGCCATTATATCCTCACATCTTGTGACAATTATGGTCCTTTCTCTGGCATTGTGCAATACTGCAATGTTAATATATATATATATATATATATATATATATATATATATATATATATATATATATATATATATATATATATATATATATATATATAGATATATATCTTCTCCGAGTTTGTGAACATATGGAAAGGGCTTGCTAAGACCAATGTTAAAGCTCCTTCTTTAGTAAGGATGGTGTTTATATTCGATATTAGCCTTGATGGTTATAGTGATGATTAAGTTGATTTCGCTGTAACATGGTTAAAAGAAACCAAATGATCTGAAAATTTGTAATAGGCATTTCAGCAAGACATATCATCAGGCCCATATTGCACCTGTTTGGTAAAAGGTCATCACTGTTGTTCTTGTTTGGATAATGTCATGAGTGACTTTTATTGCATTTTTACTTTCTTGATACAATATATGGTGATGCTAATGTAACTCATTAATGTATGATGACATCAAGTAGGAATTATTCCATATATAATATTTCTATATATTTTGGCATATACCCTTTACTCTAGTTTGTGTACAATAACTATTGGCTTAAAGCAATTAATAAAGGCAAATTCTTGTGTTCAGTTTTTAAATGAAAAATTGAGTTGAATGAGTTGTAGCAGGAGTTTGATTGCGGTCAGAATGGAGGATAGTAGAAGTTTTTTTTTTTGGGTGTACTCGTGAGGTTGACAGGCTTCCTGTTAGATCTGGGCTTGCCTTTGGGTTGAGGAACATAGGAAAATATTATCTGAATCCAGTAGTTGAGAAGATCAATCAGTGTCTCATTACTTACAATTATATTTTCTCCCTTTTTGTGGTTGGATTACACTTGATATAAGGCGGATTTGTCCAATACAATCATTTAGCATTCACCAGTTCTTATTGTGTTTAAACCGGAAATGACTGCATATCTGGAGTGACTAACATGATCATTTTTGACATGGTATACAAAGCTAAATAGGGAGCTTTCGGAAGTTTTATGCATAAGTGGGTACTGCATATATTGCAATGAGAAGTGAGTAAGTCAGCTACTGTGAGGTTGCTTGTGTTCTCTTGGAAAGATATTGTCTTGATGATAGAACATTTTAATGTATGATGTTGATTTTAAGGTTAGAAATGGGCCAAATGGCATTTGAGATTGGTCCGTGGTCTGGAGAGAGGAAGTTTTCAGGCCAGTTTCCTGATCTTTGTCCATTACATATGATGAGGATGCTGTTGCTAGAGGTTATTGGACAAATGCTAATGGTAAGAATGTGTGCTTAAGCATATGAGCCTTACTGACGAATAGGTTGTTGAGGTAGGAGTACTTTACTTTTGAAGCTTGGGTAGGCGCTGGATTTTGAAAGAGAGAACAACCATTAGAAGGGACAAGGGAGTATCACTATTAGACTTTAGTATAAACTTTTGGTGGACAAAGGTCCTTTTTTTCCTTGAGAAGAGATCCAGAATTGGAGAGCACCATCAAAAGTCCAAGCATTTCCATGAATTTCTTGACTGGCGATGGTTCTTAAATGCTGTATCCACAAGTAAGAGAAAATAAGGCTGTAAGTGCTTCTTTACCATACCACAACTTGGACAAGTGATTTTTCATAATCTTTTTTTATTGATCTTTTATTTGATTGCTTTAAGGTATATTACCTTCACCACAACCGTCAAATCCTTTACCAACAATTTGGTATTGGGCATGGCTTTATCAATGCTCATTTGCGAAACTTTTCTACCATGGGCTGTAAGGTTTTGTAAAAATCCTTGTTCACAACTTTAGTTCAAATTAGATTAGGCCTTTTACCCCTCTCTTCTTATATCTATTGCAGATTCAAACACCTCTTCTTACCAATGCTGTCTTAATATTTCCTGCATGTGTGTTTGTCATCTACTTTGGTTTTTCATTACTTTGTCCTTAATGGTGCAACTGCCATGCTGTGGTAGATTACCTTTGAGATTTTCCTTGTAAAGGTGGGAGCGTAGCTTATTACTCGTAGGACTGCAAGTTATGCAATTTGGTAATGCAGGTCAGGAATGAATCTTTCACTTGCTATTTGGGGTATGTTTTGAAGTATAGAAATAAAATATTTCTAGATTATGCTATTTGGGGTATCTTTCACTTATTATCTTGGCTGATGTTTGTCGCTGGTTAGATAACTAGATCATGCTATGTATATCTTCTTGCAGGATTAGTTGGAATGACTGTATTAGATGACTCCATTCTTGTTGTCTAGATTTTCCTTCGGACTATCTTTTTGTTGTTACCAGCTTATCTTTTTGTTGTCATACTTGTATTTATTTCCTTGGTAGCAGATATACATGCGTACAGTTCTTGAAAAAAATAAAATTCAGGCCATTCTTAAATTTCTCGAATTCTGATATTCGTTGATCTATAGGACAAAGTTCTTAATGTTTAACTAGATTGGTTGGAGCTCAAGTAGGAGATTGTGTTACTTGATGATTGGAGCAATATCTCTGCTAGAACTTGTTTCTGGTGCTGGTAATGTTGCACCATTTCTGAATTCTGTAGTTCCAGAGTTGTTGCTTTTGATGACTTTGCCTGAGCATTTGGATTTTCTTGGAAGTGTTATTTCTATATGCAAGTTGATTCATGGATAATAAAGTCAAGACTTTTAATGAAACTAGCTTGATTAAACAAAAGCAGCGTTCTAGAAAATAAGTATGATGTTAAAACAGTGGCTAAGCTTTTCTTTGGCTTTTGTCTTACAGTTTGGTAACTATAAAGTGGGTCCATTTAGTTGCATAGTGACTTTCCTTTTCCTCGCTAGTTGGTTCAGTTGGCTACTTAATGAGGAATGTTCACTTCCAATATTGTGGATGTGTTGAGTCCATCTTATTAGCTTGTTACCCTGAGATAAGCAAGCTGAGGCCCAAAAACAAGGTCCTGAGATGACAACAGCCACTAGCAACAGCACAAGCTAAAATCATGATGTCAGACATGAAAGAAGTCCATATAGTCACTCCATCACTCTCCAAAATAAAACCGGCAAACAAGTCAGCAGCACTCTTTTTCTTGTTATGTTGATATCATACTCTTTTAGGGCTTGTTTGGATGTCCAGGCCCAATATCCTATGGGATTCATGGGTTTGGATCAGTGCAATCAGAAAAGAAAGTCTAGGCTAGATTTATATTCCCAATACCTAGGGGCCTCTGGAGTGGGGTGGCCCAAATCCCATAGGAAGAAAAAAATTGATCTGCTGAGGTTCTTTTTTTTCTCCCTATGGGATTTGGGCCAGCCCATATAAAAGATAGTCTTGGATTGTTATATATATAGCCTTAGCCCAACCTCTAATTCAATGTTTTTTTATGGTTGTATTGGCTCAACCCATGAATTTTATGGGATTTTGGGCTCAACCATCCAAATAGGCCCTTAGTTTGCTTGAACATAATTCCATCAGTACATGTACAAAAATGCCCTGTTACCTGTATCTTCCAGTAAAAAAATTATTTTATCTACCATGCTGTTTAACTTTTCCTTTGATATTCTATATAAACAATTTCCAGTTCTTCTTCTTTCTTTCGTTCTTTCTTTGTTTCCTTTAATAGCATGCACAACTTCCGATGCATGAAAAAATTTGACCTTCCGTAATTTTATTTGTTACAAAAATGTACGTATGAGATATCTCTTCCACTTCTCTTGGGTTGAGCAGAGCATTACGGGTTCATTTATTGAAAAATGAGTATATATAGCAAAAACAGTTGAAATAGATAAATCCCACTACAGCAATTACTCTACCAAAACAAAGTATGCTTGAGAATAAAACTTCTCCTGAAAAAGTCCCATGGTGTTGGATATTAGAGGGGTTCACCAGTATCTTTTTGAACTATTTCAAACAACCGCCTATTGCCAATTAAAGCAAAGAAAAACACCTTGATTTTGTGTAAAGGCCTCTTCATTGAAGACTCATTAAAAAAGTTCAATGGAGAGCTTCTTTTCAGGCCAAGCTTGAGCAGACACCTTGCAGAAGGCTCACTTCTCTGAACAACTGAACTCGAGGGCATTTTTCAAGGCTAAATTGGGCAACAATTCCTAAATATGTTCTATGTATGCACATTCAAAAGACAACGATCAGCATCTTATTAGAAATGATAATAGCTAATTTCTTTTGGCCAATCAATGTCTTTTCTATCTAGTGCCACAAATTTATCCTCTGAGCTTCCATTCTTTTGCCATGGACCATAACAAATACTAGTATTTGACTGCTTACAAATGAAGACCTTTATGCTCATCTTTATTTGAACCTTAGTGTCTATAATTATATTTTCACATGTACAGCATATCAATCACATGTGGTTATATAAAAGTATGCATTGTAATGTATAAAATAGCAGCCGCCTCTTAAAACTATTCTTAGGGATCCCAAAAGATTATTAGTTAGTAGATATTAGATGATATTACTCATCAATAGGGCTTTGGCCTTCCATTACACTTAAAAAAAAAAAAAAAAGAAGATATTAGTCATTAATAGTGCTTCATCAGAAAGGTACTGGATATCAACAATTATCAAGTCTAATGTACTTCTACTGAAGTTTAACCCTATTGCTTTTGCAGTCAATTAACGAACATCCCAAGGAACACTGACCCTCTCAAAGCAATGTTCCAAGAAGTCCATAAATTCTTGGAAATATAAAAGAAAATTTCACTTGTAACAGGAAGAAAGGATGATCCTCTATTTTGTTTGGTTTACATATTAATCTTCTCACTGCCAAGGTGTATCTTCTGATGATTCTTCATGTTTTGTTCTGTTTTGCATAAAAGATAACCAAAATTATTACATTGATGGTATGTCCCATATAGCTTTGTTGTATTCTACATTTATGTTTGATTTTTACATACCTCATTCAAGATTAAATATAACCTTTATGTGCCTTATTGCTGCTATATTATCCTTTGCTTTTTCAATTATGAGATTCCCTATGAAAATTTTATTAACATTTATAGCAGTATCTTATGTATGTAATGAAGCATTTACTTTGTCCTCTCATTTATCAATTTACTTTTTGATATAAAGGCTCTAAACTCCATGTATGATGTGCAGTACTTAGCTTTCTGTCAATAGGATATGTATTTTAAACAAATATTATGTAGAATTAGTACAAAAAGTTGAGATGCCATGCTAGTTCTCTTAGGTAAGTGCCTTCAGTAGTTTGGAGCTAAATGGCTTATAAATTAGCATTGGAACTTTCATAAACAATTTCTATTGTCAATAACTTGGGCCCAAAATCTATTTGCACAAAATGTTAAAATAGTGCTCCACTGCTCTAGATATGTTGTTATCCATCTTCATTGCGTGATTTCTTTAAAGGAAGTTGGTGTTGCCATAGAAGAAACTTAGGCAACTGCCAGCCAATTCCTGAAGTTCTTTGTTATTTATCTTTGCTTGCTTTAAATATCTGGGAGTCTAACAAAAAAAATTTGGAGGCCTGAATATATATTTTTATTTAAACCATAAGTATGTTGTATAACCTTCTCCAACATGTATAAGACTCCTACAGAATCGTTTTTATATATTTTGCATGAAGCCCTTTGTAGTCGGTGACCTCATTTTATATTTCAGCATCTGGGCCTTTCACCGTGACAAGGTATCAGAGCCTGAATCATGCCTGAAGTCTCCCACTGATTCATCACTCTGCAATTCAGCGGTGCTCCACATCTTCAGCGAAAGAGGTCCCTCTGCTACCTTGATTTACAGATTCAGGTTCATTTCATTTTAATTGAATTCTGCCTCTGTTCCTGAGTGTTAATGATCTTTGTCATTAAAGACTACTTAGCTGTAACTCTCTTTGCTTGTTTTAGATCCAGTTGATGCTATATTGCATCTAAGCTATCATTCTTTTTGGTTGTTAATTAATATGTTGCATCCAGTTTTGACCTGTACCATGTTCAGTTTGGTGCAAGTTTCCTTGGTATCATAGCAACCGCTGCGAGCTTCAAGCCTCAAAAAAATTCATTTTGTGCAATTTGTTCATGTGACTCTTCTGGATATTTATATATCTGTGCACACTACTTTTTTGTTGTTTTGCCTTTAAAAAATTAAAGTGGAGTAGATAGCAAAATTTTGTATGTAGTTTCACTGAGGTCAAGTGTCAGGAACTACAATGAATGAGTACCCTAAGCCACACTTGATTGATTCATCTTCTCTAGGATCATCAGGATTGCATGATGGCTAAGTTTTCGTCAGTCTTTAGATGAGAAATAAACAGTCTAAGAGCTATAGGTTATTAATATTATGAGGTTTCCAATAATTCAGCTCAACTAGTGTAAAGCTGCATCAAATTACAATGTTCTGTAAGTCTAACACTGCCAAGACATAACAGGTGGGACATGACACTAGGATGACGCTGCAGGATACTATTTCTTATTCAGATCTATAATGAGGCAGATTAAATTTGGGACATTTTTAATCTTGTATGTCTTGAGAACTCTGTGGAAATTAATATGCTGCCTACGGCAAGGCTTCTTTGTTTCAATTCTTTATGGATCTTTGTCCATATATGGCAGCAGGTACTAAATGTTAGATATTATGAACCAGGACATGTTGAGCAACTGGTTTGCTGGTTCAGGTTGAAAGAAATTGAAATTGCATTGTATGGAGAAATTCTGTTAATGAAAATGTGTTTGATTAATTCAGGTTCTTGATGATCCAATTTTTGTTTATTAGCCATTGATCACTAAGAGCTCCACAGCTAAGATGTGAGGACCAGGGACAAATTTTCACCTGTTAGTTCTGATGAGCAATAATTGCATTGCTTGCTTAATGTGAAAGATCATCTATATCAGTACAGCATAGCGCCGGATGAAGGTTTATAAATTAAGTTGTCAACCAATTAGTTAGAAGGTTGGTGTTGGTGTTGCTGTTATTATTAAATTTCTAATGATGGTAGAAGTGCCTATTGATGAGAATTAAGGTTTTATTGTCTTTGTTCCTACAAACAACAACTCTACTGTTGTGGGAGTATGGACCTATAAAAATTATACAATTGCATATGAAAAACAGTAGCTAAATAAGGCACCAGGCTGATAAGGTTCTCCATCTAATTATTTCTCTTTGACTTCTGCATTCGACTGAGTAGGTGTTATTTATGATGACATTATTAAGATTCATGAATCTTTTCATGTTTTAGAAAGCGCTAGAGGGAGATGAAGCTGATGTGTTGGTGGTGCTGGTTGTTGATATGGGGTAAGTTGGAGGGTTGTCTGGTGGAAAGACAATGAGGCAACCACACGTCCGTTCAGAGTATAATATGTGGACCATGCCCTATATTATCATGATCTCTTCCTTTTTCATCAATCTCTGATTCAGAAGAATAATAGCCATCATAGTGTGGTCGTCATCAGATCTCTATCTGTATCTGCTGCATGTGCAGGTGCTGTAGGGGTGATCAGACTTTAAGGTGAAGGTTGTCCGGAAGGTGATTAGAATTGGTGACAAATTCATGACTGCATGCAAATTCATGACTGCATGTTACATTTCTCTGTGGCATGCTCAAAGTTTAACATGGTCCGGTAAGTCATGTTTACTTGCAGATTCAATGAACAATCAATGCTGTGAAAGTAATAAAACCTCTGCACATTTCAAGATGCAAGCTGTAAGTATTCGTATCATTTCACCTTAAAAAGTTTACATTGGTACCAATTGAAGATTTCCAATCTGGCATTGAAACATTACCCTAAAAGAAAGAAAGCTAACATGAAGACTAAAAGTCCAAAGATCATGAGTAAACCGTTGTGTACACCCATGTTCACATTTTCAAAGCCTGTAGAAGATAAGGGAAGACTAAAGATGCTTTTGAGTGGAAGTGGTTGGTGGTGTGCTTCCTTTCTCTATCAATAATCAAATGCCTGATTGGATTCCAATTTCCCTTCAACCCCACACTTCCTGTCTTTTCTTAATCCTCCCTAACCTAATTGCAGTAGGCTGGTGGGGTGTCTCTTTCATATCATTTTCATTTGTTTTATTCCCTTCTAGGATCCAATCATTCAATCCATGTCTTTAAAACCCTAGCGCTGGCCGCTGATGCATGTTTAATTAGTAGATGACCGTTGCCTTATACCTCATTTCTTACACAAATACCCTTCATGTCGAATGATCAAGGGTTCAAGCTAGGACTGCTAAGAGGACGAGTCAATCCATAACCATTTCTCCACCTAAACCACCACTATGGGGAGTCATTTATTAAAGAGCAGGACCATCAATTTTTCATCTGTCATGTACAAAAGTTTATGAATAAATATACTTTAACTTAAAATTTAAAAATAATAACAACACTGGATCAGGTTTATGTAAAAATGAAATGCATGTACTAGTGAAACAAGTTGCAAGTCTCATGCTAGCTCTTGGTAAGTCCAGCTTAAGCTGATCAGTTTTTAACTGAGTGGAGCCGAATTGGTCAAGTTTCAAAGTTGCTTGGATTTGACTGAACAACTAAACCTTCTCGAGATCAATTCAGCCTTTCACACTATTCACAATGATGGGTATACCACAACAAAGATTTTGGTGCACTTCCATTAAAAAAAAAAAAAAAAAAAATCAAGGAAGAAACATTTTCGCTTGTGATGTTTCTGTTTTTGTCGAAATTTAATTTTTTTTGACCTGTTGTGGACTTAATCATTTTCTAGTTAGTCCTTTTCAAGCTCAAAACCTATGAGATCAAATTCAGTCCATATTTGTTGGGTGCAGAAGGCAAATGTTCCTTTGCTTGTGTTATAGAAACAAGGGTTTTGAGTTGACTTTCAACTTTCAAGTTGATCAGTATGCATGCCTTGCATCCATAATGCTTATTTTAAAAGTTTCAAGGTCTTTATATTGCATGCATATAATAAAATGGTCTAAATGTTTTATATAACAGTCATAACAATTGTTACTTGGTTTTCGTGATAATCTCGAGCATTTTTATTAGTTTTGTGGATGTTCAAAACATATTTGTATACATTATTGTTCCTATTTTGCTGCAGAGATGTTAACCATCCAATTCATTAATATCATTAATTCATACGTTGATAGGAGATATTTATATTATTAAAAACAGAACTTTTATTATTAAATATGAGTTGTTGTCAAACCAATTAATGGCTTTTTGTTACGTACCATCATTAAAGCTAATTATAACTGTTGTAACAGACCAAAGATAGGATTAGCAACACAGTATTTTGAAAATATTTTAGCTTTGCAAGGATGGAAAAATGATCTACAACATGATTTCATATAATGGCCCTTATATTACCATAACCGCATTGTAAAAATGAAGGACCTAGAGATATCATTATGAGGTCAATTTAGTCATCTTAAAAAAGAGAATTGAAGTCACGGGGGTCAATCCAATTCCATTGTCCATTACCCCATGCTAGGTTTTCTTTTTTTTTTTTTTTTTTGCTGGTAGGCACCACCATCAAGGAGAAGAGATGATTTCACTAATGGACCATCCAATCACCATCACTGAAAACATCGCCGACAACCTTCCGATCTGTATCAAACGGTCAACAGTCTGCACAATGTCCCTTCTGTTATGCACTCATTTTAAAAATGAGGAATCTTGGGCTCATCCTAACAATATTGGGCTCGTTGGCGCGGGACCCACTCAAGAGCAGCGCAGCCCACATGAGGGTCTCTTTCAAAAGCAGGCAAGGCTATTTGAATCAAGGAGTCCATAGTTTCGCGTCACCTTAGCCCTTCTCCTGAGAAGTCCATGCACCAAACCGAATAACAAACATCCTTGCCTTGGAAGCAAGAAGAAGAAGAACTGGAAGAAGGGCAAGAGGGTGATCGATCATACCGAAGTCTCTCTTGGCAAGGGAATTTGAGTTTAGAATTATAGTATCTACACTGGAGATATGGGGCATCCACGCCGGGAACTGCTGCTGTCGATGACTTTGATCGTCGTGGGAGCTTCAAGTTTGATCCAAGATGGTGGTGCGGTGGCTCTTCGAGGTCGAGAATTGGAGACGAAGTGCACCTGTGACACGCCGTGTGGGAACCCTTGCAGTAGTCCGAGCCCACCGCTGCCATCTCCACCCGTGGAAGTGCCACCTCCACCACCGCCATCACCCCCACCAGCGGAGCCTGAGGGTCCTCCGTCACCATTCTGCCCACCGCCACCGGAGGAACCATATACACCTGCTCCACCGTATTGGTTCCCACCAGGAAATTTATATCCGGTGGACCCTGGCTACCGTCCTGGAGGGGCTAGCTTGTGTTCCATGCGGTGGTTGCCGTTGCTGGCGGGCTGTGGGTTGCTGGCCTGTGGGTCTGAGCAGCCTGTGGGAGCTAAAAATCTGTGATGTTGAAGTAGTTTAATATAGGTTCGTGTTCTACTCTTTTATTCTCCTAAATCCCACATAATGTACGCAATAATTTGATGGATTCCTGATTCCGAGATGGATTCCATAAAGTCGTTCAGTTGTTCCATTTCTATTGAGCTGACATGATGAACAATGCTCTCTCTCTCTCTCTGTGCGTGATGTAATCAGCAACAAAATTCTATTATGATAGATGTGGTTATCTTATTGGTTGTGGTGAAGTTGCTTCTATCTTTTCCTAGTTAATATGCATCTATTGATAGCTTAAGATCTTTCCACAGTTTAATTGCCACGCATCAAATTATTTGAGTTTAGGTCTGTGGACCATTGGGTGGAACAAAGATGTGGTGGTGGAATAAGATAGCGTTTGTTCTCTTTTTAAAATATAAATCTATGTCCAACGTGTAGCCCACCATCCATGCCCTGGAAGGAACGGAGAAAGTGTCTCATCACATTTATTGGAAAGGCCTAGAGTAAGAAGAAATATGTTACAGAGAGGGGCAGCTAGAGTACGCCAGGTAAGGCCCCAATAATGCTTGTTGCATTTTTCATAGGCATCACCTTCAAATTTTTGTTTCTAAACTTGAATTAAAGTTGGCACATCTATTGGAATATACAACAAAGTTGGTGATCTTTATGACGCCATGGATTTGAACCTTGTCATGGTGAATTTGAACTAACTACTTATGTGGCAAGTGGTGGTTGGTTGTGTGACGCATGACTTGAAAGCTCATGTAGCTACTTTTTTTGGAGCTTACTGCTATAGAAATTTTAAATCTAATGCCCATCCAAAAGCGAAGAAACAATTATATGGTGTTTGCCAACCATATTGATTCTTGCTTCAGATTTTTTTTTTTTTCTCTTTTTTTGCCTGAGGACGCATGGATCGTTCTTTTGCATTATTGCTCAATTAGGGAGCGTAACTTGAAAACCAGCCAAGGTCTTGCTCCAATCATTGATATGGATCCCTAAATAATAGAGTTATTTAGGGAAACGAGGGGACACATCAGAGGAAAGAGAGAAGTTGGAAGAGAAGAAAAGGGATGCCAGAAATAGAACATAAGAGAGCTTGGTTTCTTTTTTTTTTTTTTGGATTGTAAAGACTAAAGAGGGCTTGGTTTATGCTTTCTAAAAACTTTACCATTTCCAAGGCCCTTTTGAGACATACATCTCTTTCACCATGCACAGTGCTTCATAAAGAAACTCAAAAAGTAACTCCAACAAAGGGTACCCTAGGAGAGAATTGCTGCCGACGGGTTCCAAATTTCCCATCAGCGAGCATGTCCTGTAGTGTAGGAAAGGGAATACGGCATTGAGATTGACTACTCGACCACAGTGTCTTCGAAAGAGACCCTGGCAAGATGACATAAGGACAGGTTCAAAACCAAGTAAGGTACCTACTGCTCGGATTAAGCATCTAATAGTTCATTCTAAGAAAACAGCGAATGGGTCTCATCCACGGGGGCAACGAGTGGAAACGAATATAAGCTTAGAGATCCCTACACAAAAGTTTTTTCTTCAATGCCAGCGCGCTAGAGGTTGGACATGGTACAGCTGAAGGCTTTGTCCTCTTCCTCGGGTGGCGTGAGGAATCTTCCAATCTTGCTTTCTTCCGGTGATTGTGTACCCTCGATACGTTCCATACTGGGAGAAGATGTGAGTGAATATATGGAAGAGGCTTGTCAGTGGGTCAGGTCTAACCCGACCACGCTTGTAACCTCACTCGATATTTCCTGACCTGGTTTGACCCACTATGCAATTTACCGATTTCTACCTAATTCGGGGCCCCCATTCAATCAAGTGCTTCTACCAATCCACCTGGCACCCGCACGAAATCATAGACCCATTACCCATCCTGATAGATCCCGTCGTTGCCGGTCCAGGCGTCCTAAAGTGGTTGTGGCCATTAACCCCCCTTTGCCATCGAGACGTACGATTAGTTGGCTCATTATGATCTTGCCTGTATTAACAATGGTAATTTTAATAGTTGACATTAGGGTTGCAAGCACATCGAGCTAGTCGCAAGTAGATTGAACAAATTTTTAAATCGCTTCGATAGTATTTGGGTTGATGTATATTTTTAGTAATATATTTTTATTTATAATATATATTAGTAATAGTTAAGGCTCAAGTTTGAATATAGCTTATTGATATTTAAGTCAAATTGAGTTGATATCGAGTATTATCCTTTTCATCGGGTCGATTTGTGTTTGAGATATTAAAGCTCGATTGATCGATCTCGAATCAAATTTTAATTTAAGCATTTTGAATCTAGTGAACTCAAACTTCTAATTATACAATTTGATTTGATTTGATTGCATCTCAATTGTCAGATCTCCATCTTTCGTTATCTGGTTATAGTGACAATCTCTTCCACAAGTAGCCCGTTGACTTCAATAACCTCCAAATTTCTCTCCTTTGGTCTTGCAACCTTATCAACACGATGGCATTAATGAGGTCTCCCTTATTGATAATACGACCACCGTTGTCACCATCATCCTCCAGCACATCTCTTGGGCATTCACCAAGTGCTGAAAATATAAAAGGCTATGGTGGGGAGGAGGACGGAGTAGCAGACTGGACAGGAGTTTCAATTGAAATAGGGGATGAGGTTGAAAGTTCTAAGTTGGATTGGTTCATGCTTTGAATCAACTCGTATCCAGTCCAATTGTCAGGCCTCGACACAAGTGGTGGGTAACAGATTGGTGTCCCATAAAAAATTATATATAAAATGTCATTAAGAAATGAATATAGAATGATTTTTTGGGAAAAAAAAAAAGAAAAAGAATCATTGCTGACATGAGCAGTTTATTATTTATTATTTATTTCTAATATTATATGGGGTCTTGGCATCTTAAGTGAGTGATGGACCTACCATCCTACTTAATATGATAATTTAATTGAGTCCATTAAGATTGTCGCAAAGTAGCAATTCTTAATTTCCTTTCCAAGGCTCCTTACTAGACAAAAATAAATAGTTAAATTACATAACAAACTATGCTAGTATATTAGTATGATCTTAGATGATTATATGATTTTAGAAATCACATAATTTTACATAATTACATGATCAAATGATAATCTATATATATCCATAATATTTTTTTTAATTAGTATGATCCTATATCAGCTATATTATTTTGTTTTACGTTAAGCCTGTTTATTAGTATATATATCAAATACGATTGAACAGGGATATAATTTTTTTTTTCTAATTTTTCTGCAAATATTTTTGCTTGGTGGGTGCCTCTTTTCCTGGCGATCGCCACAACATGACACTGGTGCCGGGCATCTCGGTATCTCACGACCGACACGCGGTGATAGCCACCATTTCCTCGCTCGTGGTGCTCTATCGCGACCCCGTCCCGCTCGGCTTCCGAAACCAACTGGTTTTTTCTTACCTCATCAATTGTTGAAATGGTTTGTACCCTGACCCCAACGTAGACGTTACGTTAAATTATTAGCATGCAACTACTGCCACAAAACTTTACCAGAAAAAAATAACTATTGCCATAGAAAACAAACTCCAAGCACTCAATATACACACCAAACAAACCCCACGTCATCACCTACCGATGGGACCACGACTCCATTAGCTTTATTCTCTCAAAGGCTCTTATTCCCGGGTTCCCATTAAACACCAATTTAATTATAAGAAAATTAACAATAAAAACTATTTATTTCATATTCCACACCTTTGCATTATGAGAAACAAAAACGCTCCATCCCGCTCCACTCTTACCTCCTAATGTACACTCCCCCACGTTTCACCTCCTCTCTCTCCATTCCTACCATACCAACACCTTTCCTTCTCTCCACCCCCGCTCTCGATCTCCTCCTAACACCTAAACCATGCCATCCAAACTCTTCCATTCCACCTCCATTCTCCTCCTTCTCTTAAGTCTGCTGCTGAGATCTCCGACGTCGGTCTCGGGGGACAACTCCCCTCCTGTATGTCCATATCCGTGCCTCCCTCCTCCGACGTCGGTCACCAACTGCCCACCGCCGCCTCCATCAGAGCCGAGCCCACCGACGTCAGGCTATCCACCTCCTCCACCAAGCACACCTGAGTACTGGAATTATCCTCCACCACCGTCAGGATATATTCCATATTATAATTATCCACCACCATATATCAATTCTCCTGCACCTCCTCCTCCTAACCCAATATTGCCTTATTTCCCTTGGTACTACAAGACACCACCATCGGCTTCCAAGGCCCCTGCTCCCGCGAACAATGTCCTTGGTGGTTTGATCGTGGCTTCCCTCATAATGGCGTTGAGGTTGTTTTTGTTTTGATATTGGACATTGCCTTTGTTATTGGATTTATTCACTCTTGTTTTGCTAGTGAATTTGAATTTGTCATGGAAGATATGCTGGAAAGTTCTCTCTCTCTCTCTCTCTCTCTAGACGCATCTGTTTTAGATGTACTTCTTTTTTTTTTTTTTTTTGCCTATGGATTCTTATGATGGCAAATGAATGGAGGAGGTAGTTGGTGTGAAAAAGGCTTGGCAAGAAGTGAAGGGAGGAGAAGGTGGGTGCTTTTCTTTTTCTTTCTTTCCTCTTTATTTATTTATTATAAAGGTCCCTTGGCTAAAGTTCTCAAGGCAAAGTGCTCGAGCAGGCTAGCTAGAGTTGGGCTAAAGATGATGAATGCTTATTCTTAGGAGACCTATACTTTGCAAAGGGAATTGTAACAGAATATTATTTTTTGATGATATTGTCACAGAATATGAAGCTTCTCTTGTGTACCACATTAATTATAAATGTGGCTTCGTATGCACTAGGGACCATATATATTTGTTCCATGAAGCACATGGGTGATGGATTCATGCGAATGGTGTGGCCGGTCTAATAATTTGACCCCTCCAACAAAAGAATCTTGAAATATGGCCATGTTTCTATATATGGTCCATCCAGGAAGTATAATAATTCGATGGGCTTAGAATCTTGGACCAGCATCAGCAAAATGTGAACGAGAACACAGAGGTCTATTCAGGTCCCGTTTTGGTCTGATATCGGACTTCACCGGATTGAACCCACAATCATAAGCTGTCATCCAGTCTAATAAGGGACATGCAGGCTTTGGATTCTGATTTCAAGTCTCTTTCTCAGTCAAATGGGTTAGCTTGCAGGTAGAGCCTTCTTGTAGTTCCTATCACCGCGAAGAAAAATAAACACCTGATAGATAGTTAAAAGATGAGGAGTAGATAGTTCAAAGTTAGTTTAGGTGGGTATGAATTCACCAAGATCAAGCAACTCCCAGGTGGGGGCCAATCAAAATGCTGAGTACTTGGGGCATAACTTTATTGTTGGAGATGGTTAAGGCTTTCCTGATGGGGGCTTGACACGCTATTTCAACAACTAGTTTTGAAGTCCACTTGATGATAAGAAATTACTTTCTACAATTCACAAAAGAAAGAAAGAAAGATGCTTGATATATTGGAGAACTTGAGCAAGATTGTTCAAGAACCAACATTATTTGGGAAGTGATCACAAGTTCCCAAGTCTCCAACCCATTTTGACACAGTATTTGTACATGCCCGAGCTTATGGAGATTTCAACACTCCTTCCCCTCTGCTGCCGCTTGTGAGCAGCCAATGCTTCGTTGATGGCCTTGTAGTGACCGGAACCATCTTGAGCCACAACCACGTCTGCGGTCTGCCCGGCACCAATGAGATCGATGACCGAATTGTTCGAAGGCAATCGTAAAATTCGGAACACATTGTAAAATGATAATTGGTGCCATCTTAAGCTCTTCATGGAAGGTCACATCATGCAAATTATATTGCAGGGCTATAAAGGTCTTCATGAACAGGTGATCTTTTGGCATGTTAAGGCATGCAGCCATGGTGACACATAAAAACAAACAACTTATCTACTTGGAAAGGCCATGGTTTTTTACTTCGCAAGATTTTTGGGATTGGAAAATGGGCTTAAGCTATTTGTCTTCTTCTTCTTCTTCTTCTTCTTCTTTGAAAATAGAGGAGGCTGAGAAAGCAGCCACCTAGCTTTTATTTATGAGAGAGTATTATTACATCAGTGGAGAGTGAGGAAAGGAGAGGAGTTACAGAGGAGAAGGTGCACAGGAGGTTACAAGGAAGGGTGATGGCGAGAAACTGTTATCAGTAAAACAGATGTCTACGTTTTGGGTACAGAAATCCAAATATATAACAGGATTCCTCTCAGGAGGGCTTATGCTATTTGTCAAGACCATGGCCATGGCCAACCCTCTTAAGTAAACATAGGAGAGGCTGAAAGAATAAGAAAATAAAAAGGCTTCCATCAAAAAAAAAAAAAGAAAGAAAGGAAAAAAAAAAAAAAAAAAGGCTAAAAGAGTAAATGACCAAAAAAAACGTTCCGCGCTAGAAGAAGGGCTTGAACCTTCGACCTTGTGGTTAACAGCCACACGCTCTAACCAACTGAGCTACTCCAGCTGTGAGCACTTGTGGAATACATTCATTTAAATATCATTACCTTGTACTTATTAATCATTTCCGTAGAATATTGCCTTTTATAGTGCCTTCTACGTTTCTCAAGAATCTAATTCAAATGGAGAAAACTGCGTTGCCTTGTAAGTTGAAAAATATAAAACTCTGAAAAATTCTACTCAAGAGAATCTAAAATAGTGGTCTCTGGAAAAGGGAAAAAGGTTTAACTAATAACATGCCAAATGCTCAAAATTCCCAACACTGATTAGTTCCATTCCAAACTTCTGGTATAATAACAAGAAAAGACACATATTCCAGCATTAGTCAACTCAGTCCTCACAATCTTGTGGTCCATCTTTTCAATTGCACCTACCTCCATCTTGTGCAGATTGTGTACTTATTGACAACAAGAGAACAGTTGTGGCATGTTAAAGTTTTTTTTTTAAAAAAAATACTTTTTTAATGCTTAAATCTAATCCTCCGTTATCCTCAAACTAAATTACAAAATAATATAGAGTTGCCGGTAAGTAGTTTCAACCACCTACAACTAAAACAAGTTTTGTGTCACAAATTGGTTTCAATACTTATATAGCAAAAATTTTGGAAAATTCCTCCAAACCCACAATTTAGGTATCTGTTGGTCAACACCTTGCTGTCTATTCCTGAAGTCTGCTAGAGAAGACTAGGTTGCTCCAACATATCATGATATGACTAATAATTCAACAGCCTCTTTGGAATGAAATGCATTGCTTTGTTTCTTGTTATCATCCTTCTTTCTACAGTTCTCCTGAATTCTAACTTCTGCTGCTGGATGCACATTGCAGTCTTTGTTACTATTTACAAATGTTTAGATCCAACAAAACTCCAGACCTTGTATGCTCACACCACTAGGCACCTTATTTCACCAGCCCATAAAATAACAACCAGCTGCATCCACATGCTGCCTTCAATTGTTATCCAAATGGCTGAGCTCCCAAAGCATTGGCAAAAATTTTAGTCACCACACCAACAACAAGGTCTTAAAGAAGTGCCTATTAGTTTTAAAGTCATAAAATGCAACCACAGGAGATGTTGTACAGAATGGTGAATGGAAACCTTATATGATGAGAGGTCATTAAAGAGATCTCTTTAATACTCTACTCCCATCTTCATCAACAAAACAAAGAAAGAAAAAATTAAAATCAAGCGACATTTTACTTCATAAAAAAGCGTGCCCCATATTTAGTGCAGAGGAGGAAAGAAAACGTAGTGATTAGTGAACATATACACAAGATAAAGTCAAAAACAAGGCATACATTTTAACCTACTACATACATCCTAACCATTCTGACTTCCTAGAGGTGCCCCTGAGAAATGAAGAACTCTTTGTTATCTCACTCAGTGGTTTATCTGTGAATTTAATAAGATTATAAGCAAAACCACCCGTCAAAGTCCCTAGCTAGTATGGGTCTGAGAATGTAGATGGCTGATCCTAGGCTCCCTGCAATGAAAGAATGTTTATGGAGTATGAAGGATTAGGAGACTTTATAGGAGTCTCTTTTTTTTTTTGGGATAGAAACTTCGCAGGTAACGGGGTGACTGGATAAAACTATGGACATAAACTATTAGTTAGTTATCTACTTAAGAGTCCTCGGATCTAAGGACAGATGAAAAAGCCATATTATCTCAATTCGTATTTTAGTATGTATATTGTAGCTTCCAAAACCATTGTAACGGTAGCTGTAACGTTATAATGGCCATTGCCTTGAACTTTGGTGAGAAGACTGTGAGTTGCTGTTGATTTCTTTTCTTTCTTTTTTTTTTTTTTTTTGTGGAAAAAAAATGCCACGGTAAACATCTGAATTTATGGTTTATAATGTTAAAAATATACCTCAAAATTTGGTCCACATTGAGCTCACAGTGATGTCCAAAATAATGAACAGAGTCCAATGAGCCTAAGAACAGCCCAAATGGAGTCTAAACGGAGAAAATACGCACGAAAGAAGGTTCGAAGCAGCGGCATGATGCACGAGGCAGCGGCGGCGCGGTGGAGCGATCAGGCCCAACGGAGATGCGCGCACGTGGGCCGGCCAATGCGGCGCGTGTGTGGGCCGGCCCAGTGCACGCAGGCGATCCAGTGCCCCTGCGCAGTCCACCGTAAATCGCGGGGCACTGGGCGGTCCATAAGACCGGCGTGGACTGAACACACGGTCCACGCACAGTTCAGAGTATTTTTTGTGCGATCCGACGATCCAGATCACAGCCAGTTGCTATCGGATAGTTGAGGTTGATTTCGAGTTTGATCAGGTGATCAATGGCTCTGGTGTGCATGATCAAACGGCTCTGATGCGAGCCAGTCATGATCGGACGATCACGGATGATTCTAAGCTTGATTGGGACTCTGTTTCCTAGTGTAACAATGTTTTGGAATTTTTGGAGTCTATATCTCCGATTGACAAGCCGTCAGTTGCGTTGGAGAGCTGGTGACGTCCTGGAGGTGCAGAAAGATTTCAACAAAGATTCAGAGAGCTTTTGTGAGGATTTTGGGCTTGTTCTTGAGAGACTCTTGTATAAGGATTGAGTGGCGAGTTCTTCTTGTATTAGTTTTATTCTCACATAGTGAAGCTTGCACGCTCCGTGGAGTAGGCTTGAGATCGATCCACGTATTTATACTATGTTTTTTATTTTGTTTCTTCTTTCTTCCTGTTGCACCGTATGGTACCAGATTCTGGCGTAACAATTAGTATCAGAGCAAGATGGTGCCAGAGCGTAGGTTGCAGCGGTGATGATCGAGATAGAAGATGAGAAGACAAGCATAATCAAGGTGGAGATCAACAGGTTTGATGGAAAGAGCAATTTCTCCTTGTGGCAGGCGAGGGTGAAAGATGTGCTTATCCAGTAAGAGTTGATCGATGCTCTCTTGTGCAACAAGAAGCCGACTACCATGAGGTGCAGGATTGGAGGCAGCTCCAGATGCAGGTGGTGAGTATAATCTGCTTGTACCTAGTGGATGAGGTAGTGATCCATATGCTTGGCGAGATTTTTCCGACGATGCTGTGGTTGAAGCTCAAGAAGTTATACATGGTGAAGTCTTTCACCAAAACTCTTTTCCTCTGGAGGCAATTCTACCAGCTTCGGATGACTGAGGGACAGAGCGTGCAGAAGCATCTCAGCACTTCAGAAGATCCTCATTGACCTCCTCAGCATTGGTGAGAAAGTTGAGGAGAAGACCAGGGTGCTAGTCTTGCTAGCATCGCTCTCCCCTTCGTATGAGTCCTTGTGACTACTCTTCTAGTGGGGAAGAGCACCATCAAGATAGACGAAGTCACCGCGATGATTTCCAGAACGAGATTCTCAAGAGGGAGAATCTAGCTTCGAGCTCAGGCGGCAGCTCAGCTTTGGTATTTTTGGAGGAGCAGAAGGCGGCAGACAGGGCGATAGGAGATCGCGGCGAGGGCGATCCAAGTCCTGAATGAGAGACCTGAGCAAGATTAGATGTTACCGATGTAATGAGTTGGGGTATCTAGTTAGAGATTACTCTCAACTCAGGATCGAATGAGGGTTACTGTAGCGACGGCCAGTAGCGACTCAGAGGATGATGCCCTAGGGATATCCGACGTGGTATTTATTTCTTCCCAGCAGTAGATTTTAGATTCTGCATGCACCTATCATGTATATTGCAGAGAGGAGCAGTTTGACTTCTTGGAGAGTATGAGAGACACTATTTATCTATCGGATGGATCGAACTGTGCAATCAGAGATATCGGGACTATCAGCTGGAGGACACATGATGATACAGTGAGGAGATTGAGGGAGGTCTGATATATATCCGATTTCAGACAAAATCTTATCTCACTGAGCAGACTGGATTCGAGAGGCTACAGAACGGTAGCTAATGGAAGAATCTTGAAGGTGTTGCATGGTGATAGGATTATTTCGGAAGAGAAGAAGAGGATGAGAGGATATTACTACCTGGCAGGGAGCCCAATGCAAAGTGGAGCTTTCGGAGCCAGGAGGAGCCCAGAGCGAAGTAGAGCTCTAGATAGAGGTGGATCAGGTACTAGACGGGAGACTCGAGAGGACAAGAGGCAATGTCGTAGGGTGAGATTTCTATTGCCGCAGAATGATACCCCGAGCAAGTCTTTGTCAGAGTGGACACAGCCCATGACGGAGGTGGGATCAAGCGGCCTGGCTCGACTCCCATATTTGCCCATCAATGAGACAGCAGGCATGCCCTAGGGCATGGGGGTGAGATAGATCACAAGCTCTTAAAGATAGATGGAGGCCAAATATCGAGTCGATGTGAAGATTGTTAGAAAATATGCCTTAAGATTCGATCAATATTGAGCCCACAGCGAGGTCCAGAATGACGAACAGAGTCCAACAAGCCAAGAACAACTCAAACGGAGTCCAAACGGAGAAGATATGCGTGAAAGAAGATTTGGAGCAGCGGCATGGTGTTTGAGGCGGCGGCGGCTGGCGATGGCCCAGTCGGCCCAGCGAAGACGCACATGTAAGTGTGCGCGGCCCAACGTGCAGGTGGGCCCAATGTGGACTCGTGCGTGGGCCGGCCTAGCGCATGCAGGCGACCCAGCGCCCTTGCGCGGTCCACCATGGACCGCGGGGCGCTGGGCGGTCCATGGGACCAGCGTGGACCGAACACGCAGTCCACATATGGTTCAGAGTATTTTTTTGTGCGATCCGACGGTCCAGATCGCAGTCGGTTACAATTGGATGGCTGAGGTTGATTCCGAGTTTGATCAAATGATCAGTGGCCCTGATGTGCGCAATCGGACGGCTCTAGTGCGAGCCGATCACGATCGAACAGTCACAGATGATTCTAGGTTTGGTTGAAACTCTGTTTCCTAATGTAATAGTATTTTGAAGTCTATATAACTCCGATTGACGAGCCGTCAGCTGCATTGGAGAGCTGGTGATGTCTTGGAGGTGTAGAAAAGCTTAAATAGAGATTTTAGAGAGCTTTTATGAGGATTTTGAGATTTTTTTTTGAGAGACTCTTGTACAAGGGTTGAGTAGTGAGTTCTTCTTGTATTAGTTTTATTTTATTCTCTTACAGTGAAGCTTGCATGCCCCATGGAGGTAGGCATGAGATCGATTCACGTATTTATATTTTATATTTTATTTTATTTATTTCTTTCTTTTTGCTGCACTGTATGGTATCGGATCCTGGCGTAACATACAAGCATTTTAGTGTCAAAAATTATCCATGCTACCATTTCTACGCATTACTTTAAAGCAAGATTAATGCCATTGCTATTTTCATTTACTTGAGAAAACTCAGTGAGAGAGGAAGTTAATAAAAGTTTTCAAAACTAATAAATAAGGCAACAGAAAAGAAATGCATGAAGCGGATTTACATTATCTTCAAGCACAACCTATGGATATGGAAGCCTCCAATCAGCATTTGATCTTTGGTGACAATAAAAAGTATGAGGTGATAAATTTTACAACATAATTAGAAGCAAGAAGAAAGCTTGACTTGGTTCAACTATTCATAAATGTTTGAAATGAATCTTGTGGGATTACAATGTCCGAAACACAAGAAACAACCTGGTGAGACAAACATATTCTATTGCACAAAGAAGCTGAGTGTTTATTATTCCGTCAACACTTCATGCACAACACCACACAAACATGAAAGACAACAACCACAGGATCTACCAAATATCAACAATGTCACCAGTCACCTGATACCATCGTGGCCTGGACTGGCATCATCCTACCATCTTATTTGAATCTGTTTCCTATAAAAAGATAGCAGATGGTAAACCAAACTACAGTGACCGATCATTTTGATGAGACTTCAGAAGGACAGTTGCCAAGAGACAGCTCGGTTGGAGTGCGCACAAAGGCCCTTTGCTGCAAATGCTTCCAGCTCTGCTCCCTACTGACCTGCACCATCTCAGCCAGCATCTTCTTTGCCTTACCAGCACAATCCTCACCATCCATCTGAGATGCAATATTACTCACTATGTTCTCAAGATTGTCTCCCTGCAATTCTGACCTCGAATATGGAGAGTTCCTCAATAACTGTAGGAGTACACGAGCTTTTGATTGAGACTTGGGTGTCCCTTGAACAGTGAGCTCAAGAAGACCAGGAATCACACCTACTCCAAGAATTACTTCCCTATATCTACAGCGATCACTTTCACACATTTTCAGGAGGGCTCCAACCGCATACTCCCTACTCTGGGGAGAGCCTTCCTCGAGAACCTCAACTAATGTGAGAACTCCACCTTCCTCAGCTGTCAAAGCAGTCCTCCCCTCATCAAAGGCCACCAATGATTCCAAAAGGGCACTGCATTTTTCAGCTGTTTTAGAGGATTTCTTGCAGCTCTTCAACAAGTTGACCAGAGAGGCAATAGGTCGGACTGAGAGGAGGGTCCCAAGATTAACTGGAATTGTGGAGAGATTGTAGAGAGCCGTAACAGCATCAGTCTTTGCTTGTGGGTTTCCATCTCTAAGGATTTCTACAAGGAGGGGAATGGCACCAGCTGCACTGATGGTGGGTTTGTTGATGGAAGAGGCAGAGAGGGTAAGGACAGCAGCAGTGGCATACTCCTGTAAGCTTAGATTTGTTGACTGCAGGAATCCAATGAGTGGCTCAAGTGCACCAGCATCCACTATCTTTATCTTGTTCCTGTAAATTTAAAGTTCACACTGAACTCAGTAAAGATTTTATACAAATGTGATCGGTGTTACACTAGAAATCATTTAGCCAGTTAAAAGACAGTCTATAAAAATTCTAATGAGAACTCCATCATAATGACAAACTCGTGGATATAATTGTTATGAAACTCAATAGACATCGGATTATTGTGGTCCTAAGACTGAACCCAGCATAATTCATCACAGCTTTTAATTATTGGAGTTCACCAACATGTGCAAATGCAGAACATAGAGAGTAGTTGAGCACAAAAAAGTGTGAGCAGTTAAACAATTTGGGAATGTACCAATTAAGCCTTCCTTTTTCTCCTGTTGAGAAGAAGTTAAATCTAATGATATCAGTAAAATCATGCTGAGAATTTTGTCACCTTGGCCTTTGTTTTGTTTTTTTTTTTTTTTGACTACACATAAGAGTATCTGTGATGTTACCAAAGTTTGTCAAGAAAAATATCTTTTGAACAGAAAAAGTTTACATTGACACATTCTGGTCTCGAATGCCTGGCACTAGTCAGCCATCATTGCACAGGTCAATGAATCAGCATACTATGACTTAGCAACAACAAGGAGTCATCTTTCTCGGACACAGTCCAAAACCAAGCTAAAGTGCATAAATGGATGGACGATAGTAGAATTGCATGGACATGATTTTTCAATGACTTGTTTTTACTTCACCGCCAACAACACGCCATATCACATCCATTAGGCTAAATGATTGAGGTACGATCCAAGAAAGCCTGCTTTGATACATTATAAGAATAGGTGCCGAAATGTAAGTGAAGGGAAATATGGGAAAACAAGGACCTGCAGTAAAAATTTGAAGGCCAGCCAGCTGGTACCAAGATCTACCTTGGTTGTGCAACTTTCGTGCATGTATCATGGTGGCAAGAAATAAACATAGAAATGATTTCCAGAAAAAGAGGTAAGATGCAGTCTATGATAAAGAGGACAAACTATAGGCCAAAGAGCTGATTGAAAAATGAACTCAATTCACATTAATTGATAGCTCTGAGCTTCTTTAGAGTACAAACTGTCCCATGAGTTAAGACTCACTTTCTATCTCAGAGTTCAAGTGGTTATTAATAACTTCATCAACTACATGCACACAAATAGTGGCATACTTTATGTAGCTAGAAGATTATTGGTGGAACAAGAGAATATCTTTTCTAAATTATAAACAGCATGATTATAAGGTGTGCAGAAACATCTCTCAAATTATTAAACCAGGACCCATAATGATCCCTGATTCATGATGCTGAGAATGTAGAGTGATAGGGAGCAATCATACACATGTAACATGGGCATACTATCATGGCAAGAGTGGTCTCCCATAAAATCAACAAAGCTGTTGGTGAAAAAGAAACCTTCCAAATTAGTGACACAGGGTGACCTCTTAAAATCAAGGACCAAGGTTGTTAGGTTGTTAGCCCATAAATGCATTATTTTTATAGGTATCTAAATTCCAAAACAACTTGTTTAAATGGGAAAGAAGTTGACTCTTTTTTTTTTCCACTTTCTCTCCTCTTTGTTATTCTGAATGCTTTCATATCATAATGATACCAAAAGATGATTGTTTTTTCTTCCTCTGAAACCATCAGCATCTTGTCTTTTCCTCTTTCCTTTGCAAGTCTTCTTCAATGCTACCCACATGCTCATGTCACTAGGGAGATTTTTGGAGCATATAAGTCAGACCTCTCTCTCTCTCTCTCTCTCTCGTATGCGTGCGCATATACATACACAAAGAATGATCAGTCTTGAACATCATGACACATGTTCCCTAAGAACACTAAAGAAGACAACCCTTCCAAAGACTTGGCAGGTGTAACAACCCAGGGCCTCACATACTCGTTCTGTTTAAGTCCTAACGTCCTCATCAGGCTAAGGATTCAAATCCATACAAATCCATTCACAAGTACCATAAATCTAATTATAAACATCACGATCAATCCATTGTCAGCCCTATAGATCCATATTGCAGTGTCTCCTAGTCCATACAAGCTATTTGTGGGATCTGCTCTGATACTCTTCGTAATAACCCAAGATCTCATTCAAAAAGATTAGTCGAAAGATATTATTCAGATTCATTAGCCACATATAAGTAGCCTTTGTATATAGCTAATATAGGGCCAAATATGTGCCTGCATGGGACCTTACAATGACAGTATAAGCCATACAAAAATATCAGGCCCCATCAAATTTTTTGGGATATAAGTGCAAGGATTAATTTAATAGCATGTCCTATAAGATGTCTTCACCAAATACTCCTCAATAATATAATGTAACCAAAATGAAAAAAGTAAGAATGAGGGTGCCAGTTGGGAAAGCCACTGGGTGTTGGATATCAATGACCTGGATTCTACCACCCTCGCCCTGATTTTGGCCTACCCATTCTCATGCTAAAAAAAATAAAATGAAATGACATAAATAAAGCAATCTCATTATAAGAATTAAACCCATCCTAGATTACATAAGAACAACGCAAAGCTCTGTTCCCCTTGACTAAAACAAACAGAACAAACATAAGATAAAGTTCGAATAAAAGTGATTATAAAACAAAATATAAAAACATATATTTTTCCAATGAAGAACACCAAACTCTACATCAAAGAAAAAGAAAAAAAAAAAACAAAAGCTCGCACCTTTCGTCCTTGACGGCGAGATTCAGAAGGGCAAGTATGGCGGCCTCGCCGGACTCCGTGTCCCCAGACAGAAGCATCGATACGAGGGGCTCGATGGCGCCAGAGAGCTGCCGGCGGTGCTTCGACGATGTCTTCGTCAGCCGCCGGATCTCCCTCGCCGCCTGGATCCGGCACTCCATATCCTCTGATCGGATCCGCTCCATGATCCCCTGCGCCGCAACCTCCTCGCCCCGCCCGACGCCGACCCCGACGGAGCCTCCACCGGAAACCCGGGCCTCCAACGACGCCATACCACTCCCCGGCTTTGTCCTCCCCCTCTCCTTCTCTCTCTCTCCGCCCCTGGAGCGGTGAGCGAAGCCAGGGGAGGGAAGAACGAGCCTGGGGGGGGATTTATGTAAGATAACCGTCGAACATAACGGCGCCGACGATTCGTCAGCATTCCGTTAGTTATCCAGAGGCGGCCCAACTTGTGTCGCGTAGCTGACGGCTTGTCTTGACTTGCTTGACTGAAGTTCTACCATTGTCTTTGCTCGGTAGTCATGGACCCTACAATGAGCATCACACGGCTGGGAGTTATTGAAGGACTGCTGATCTGGTGGCTCCTCGGGTGTTTCATTAAGGAGGTTAAGGGGTGCCCCAACATGACGACCGTCGAACGATGCCACGTTGATTGCTGTGGACCATCGGTTTGTGGTGGGTAGTCCCGTGGTCCCCTGACGTGGATCTCGACGGTCACGTGTCATCAGGTATACCTCACGGCCGTCTAGTGAGCTCGCAGGGACTCCCTTCGGTGTGACATCTGGATCAGGATGGGACCGCTGCGGATTTCGTAAACTTTGTGTTTTCTTTTTTTGGAATGCAACGAGAGAGAGGATTTCGATAATTTAGGGAATATTCTTTGGTTTGATAACCACAAACAATCGATGATGACTTTGCCGTCGTGGGAGAAGTAATCAAAGCGGGTCTTTAACTCAGCTCTGTAAAGATTTTTTACTATTTTGGGTTTTTCACTTTTACATCGTCAAGTCTTTTGTACATAATCTCCAGTTGTACACATCAATCCTTTTTAGATTATTAAATTTACCGCAAGAAATAAGGATAAGTGCATCTCCTCTCCTCAAATTACACAATTTTATTATGTGAAGGATCATATCTAGCTTTGTATCTGCAGGCCTATATTGCATGTATCAAATTCTAGTGTTTGTTCTCATATTGAAAAAAATATTATCATATCATGCTAAGGTATGTGTATTTTTTAAAAATAGTTACTCTATGGTCACATTTTGCAAAAAATAAAAAATAAATTATTCTTCTAAATTTTAAGTCAAAATAATTATCACCATATTGCCTCGCAATATAAGTAGAAGATAGGAATGGAGAAGATAGTAAGAGATAGTGGGCTATGAGAATATTATAAGAGGTGGTGATCGATGGAAGGTAATGGTGGTGATTATTGATGATGGTGAATAATTGAAAATCATCAATAATGATGGTAAAATCATCTACGATGATATCTAGTTGCGAAGTTTTTTTGATAATAATTATGGTGTGAAGATTATCAATAATAGTGAATATTGATGAAAATCATTGGAGAGATGGATAATATTGGATAGTGATGGATCCTTAACTATGAAAGTCAATGTTAGAGATCAGAGAAAATGTATAGTGATGGTAGATGATGATGAAGATTATTGGAGATGATAGATGGCAATAGATGATAATGAAAATTCTAACTGACGAAAGATAGTAGTGAAGATCATAGAAGATATTGAATAGTACTAAAAACCGATGACAATCATGTTGGGTGACGATGTAGATCATCGATTGGAAGATGATTGATGATAGTGAATGGCGAGGGAGAAGAAGATTATTGAAAATTTTTATTTTTTTTTAGACTATCAATTTTATATATTTTTTATATAAACTATAAATTGTCATCTCATTCTCTCTCTTTTCTAGCCACATCCTGAGATTACATGAAAAGAGACATGTTACTCTCCAAATAAGCGGAATAATTATCTCTAACAAAACCAAAAAATAGCTATTTTTTAGAAAGTACTAAAAAAAAAAGTGACCATTTTGGTGGAATTCCTATTACATGTTGATTAGTAATTAAAAAAACCAATGAACAACTTTACTTTGTACAAAAAATGAAAAAAGAAGAAGAAATTAACAACTTTGCTATCTTCTCTATTTATATGATAGATTTTGAAGTGTTTTATTTTGTTTTCTATACTCTAGTTTCTTTGCAATAAATAAGAATTATTCATTTTTCCTAAACATTAAAAATTCTACTAGAATTATAATCATCCATGTGGGCGTTTAACTAGGTGTATGACTCCTCTTTGAAATAGATAATAGGATTTTCCTACCACAAGATCTTATTATTCCAAAGACCCAATGATTTAGAGCATACGCACCCTCCACTTGTCTTAAACGGAGAGATTCATTGGTTATCAAGAGTTCTCCACCGATGTCCAAGCAGCAAACATTCTTCCAAGATACATCAGCTAATAATATGGAACAAATATGAACAGATGATATTATTTTCCAAATTTATGTACTGAATAAAAATCAGTTAATAATTTATAACTTAAATTTCTAATGTGGAAGGTGTTCTATTTCTTGACTGGTATGAATAATGTGACCACTTTCAACCAATTCCAAAGTATGTACTAGGGAAAAGAAACGAGCAAATTCAAAGTCAAGCCGACAGAATAAATGCTTTGCGAGTTTAATAATTGCTAGGTTAAATATACACACAAAAGAGCTTCCTTGCAAATATAGTTTGCGTCAAGGATCTATCTGCAAAACTTTCCAAATAATTTTGTGCACCTGGATAACGGCAGCCTAACGGAAGCCAAATAAGCCAAGGGCTTTTAGCCGGGGGACGGTTATGGGTGAGGCCTGGAGCTCGCTTGGTGGTTAAGCAAACGGACGTTGACAAGCATCCGATCCTTTTTCCTTTCCCTTTATGCCAACGCCCGTGCAAAATAAAATAACATGAAAATTATATATATATATTTTAAAAAAGGTAATACTTTGCTTACGTGAAACCTCGGTCTCCCCCACCTCGACGTATACGTGGTCGGTCATGTGGGACCCAGGCCTTGGATCCGGTTGTAGGACCCACACGTCCAAACCAACCTTAAGTGGATGAGCGGCAGGAATGAGTGATGAGAGACACATGTAGACAAGGCCAAGGATGGGGGGCCACCAAAAGCGCACCGGTGGACCAATGATGGCCTTCGTTTAGACTCCTCCCGTTTCTGGATGTTGGAATTGAAGCATCATGGTGGTATGAGTTTGTTTGCCTTCCCAATGCGGAAAGAAGTGTACTTTAAGTTAAGAGGGTTGATTGCCATAGTATTATTTACTATATGATAACCAAAATTATCAAGCATTGTCTCAACTACCAATGTCTGATACCATTTGTTCAAAATTTTCTATTCATAGGTGGGGTTAGAATCACTGTAGATTAAAATAGAAATCAAAATGTCATATCCTACGATGAATTTGATTCATGATCAAAATCAAATATCAAATCAAAATTAAAATAAATTTAAGATGTTAGAAAAAAAATTGAGATTAGATGTTTGAGGATTAGGATCATTCTTATTTTTTTTTTAAATCAGGATGAAAATGAAACTTCCTTCAAACAAATAGTTGAAACAAGAACCACTAATTTTTATTTCCATTATGGAGCTCAATTTCCACTAATCAAACATGCCATACATTTCTTTGGACAGGCATCTCTCCACAAAATGTATAGATATAGAACTAAGATTTATTTTATAGTCTGAAATATTTTCTACCACTGCAAATTCTGATTGTCAATAACAAGTCGAGCTTCAAGTTGGTGCCAAGATAATTTTAGTGATCAAAGGAAGGTCGAGGATGCTGATATCTCCGGCCTGCAACCAAATATCTATTTATCGGAGGTTTTTTGATAGAGAATCCTCTGATATTTAAATTTATCGGAATTTTAGAATTGTCAAGAGAGAGATATAATGAAAGAGGAGTTTTATATTTTAAAAAAAAATTATTTAAGGGTTTTCATAGTATAATTTTTTTTGATCCTGTAGGAATCAATAGAAAAAAGGCAAATCCTCTATGATACATCAGATCCGACTCGATTATTGATAGAGTGAATAGATAATACGAAATAACATAAAACAGACTAATTCTAAAAATATTGACCTTCCGCTCAAATTGTCCCATTAGTTCATAAATAATGATAAAAATTCCGTAGGTATGAATATAGATACGGGAAAAGAGTAAATTTTCAAGTTCAATCAATTCTTTTTTTCAAAATGTCAAGTAGATAAAATCGTGAGTAAGGAGGAACACGTCATTGCCAACTATTATCCTGAATATCAAAGGTGCAGTTAATGTATAAATATATTTTAATCATAGATAATTATTAGATCCATGATAACTTATCGTGAACCGTTATTGCACCCACTAAGGACTGTCGTGGGCAAATTATTTTGCCCATAAAGTCCAAATTGTAATTCATCAACCGCAAGAATATACAAAACAGCTTGGAATGTTCTACCTAAACCGCTACAAAATATTTCATCAGTATATATCCGAGCCACAACTCTACCTAAAAGTCACAGACCGATCCATGACCGAGGTTGTAGAATTCCTATATATCTGTTACAGTTCCTATGATCAATTATTAAACCAACATAAGCAATCACTTGTAATCAACTTCAGCAATGCCGGTTAATCCCAATGTTGTTGTGCCGTAACTACCAAGCCAAATCCTAGCACTCACTTCGTCGCCTCTAACCATCGGAAAGTCATAGATAACTACCAGCCCAAACTAATTGGGCCACTCGGCATGGACCAGCTTGGATGGAATACTACATCACAAACCAAGAGCAAGATTAGGTATTCATTTGCTTCCACGATGAGACCGGTAGGTCACCTCATGGGTCTATTAAAATAGGAGTTTCAAGCATTGGTCCCAACTAACATGATTTAAAGGTCCCACAATATCGACCCTTTGAAGTTTTAATGCATTAGCTCTTGAAGATGAACCCCTCTTATGAGTGGAGACAGCTGAGCTGCTTCCTTAACCAGTTGAGTGTCTAAAATCATGTCTTTTTTGTCGAATGGTAATGACATTTTTCCAAATTTTATGATAAAATAATTATTTACAAAATTATAAATCCAAATATTAGCAGATAAATTTGTAGCCTGTGTACAAGCACACATCTTTTTAAAATCATCTGGGGTTAATTATAACCCAACTTGTTGCGGCCAATCCCCTCGTCGCCTGATCACCAGGAAACGAGCGCCTGCAAAAAGGGAAGTCCACACTGATCGGAGGCGGCTCCGGTGGGGACCCTCCGACGGTCAAGTCAGAGAGGAGACTGGGCAACAGTGAAATGAAGACAGAGAGCTCAATCGAGAGAGAGAGAGGGGGGGAGCAAGCCTGTGGTTTTCAAGGGGTGTCCCTGCACTGTTGCCTTCCCCGATATTTATAGTGGAGTGTGGTATGGCGCCGTCATTAATGGCGCGGATAATTGAGGAATTGTCAACTCACTGTAGACTGTCAGAGTCGCCGTGAAAGTATCACATCGCCGTGGGGCTGTCAAATCGCTAGGGTTGACAATGCCCTCGGCGGGATAATGCCCTTAGGTGGCAGTGCCGCATGTCGCTGTCAAGGCTGACAGACTCTGGCGGCTGTACGGCGATCGAAGGAGTCGATCGACCCTAGGTCGGTGGCCAGCTGTGTGGCGTCGGGTGGAGATTCGGGCCCCTCCGATGTCAGCCGGGCATGTTGCGAGAGTCGGCCATCAGACTTTCTGGTTCAGTCGGTCGGGAGAGTGGAAAAGGTCTGCCTGACCGACATATCCTCCGTCGGTAAAGGGCCGTTAATCGGCCGGTGCTGGCGTTCGGTCGATCGGTCGGTCGGCCAGTCGGTCAGTCGGTCGGTCGGCCAGTCGGTCGATCGATCGGCCAGTCGGTCGGAGTCGTCCGTCGGGGTCATCCGTCGGAGTATCAGTCGATCGGTCGGTCGGCCGGTCGGTATATCCCAACAGTTGCCCCCCACTCCTGAGCCCGATGTCGTGTTGGCTCGCGTGAACACGTGGGCGACGGCTTCGGACGAAAGGAGTGGTTTTCCGTCTTTTCTTGCCCCGACTCTGGCGATCACATCAACGAACGATCCAATATCGGTCATCCCGATTGTAGATCGAGCATGCACGTCGGGTCGGAGGTCGGCCAACCTTCGAACGTTGCTCGTCGACATGATTATTCCGCAGAATCTGATAGTCGAGTAGCGTCCGACGTATTCGGATAGGATAATGATGGCAAGTCGAATATCCATTGTCCGGCCCTTGGTCGGACGTATGCGTCGGGATGTATGATAAACGGTGGCAAGTCGAATATCCTTCGATCGGTCATGACCAGATCGGTATGTCGTGAATGCGATTGCGATCGTCTTGGCATTTTGCCTTTCTTAGTCGAAGCTAAGTCGGCAAGTTAGCCAGCCGCATTAGTCGAAGCCCTTTGCCTTCAGAAGTAGGGGCCGTCGTAGATATTCCGCTCCTTCAATCTCCGTTGTAGAATCCGATATGTCCTCGATGATCGAGACGTAGATTGAGCCATTGGATCGGCGATTCGTCGATCAAGCCGACGACGGAGTCGTAGATTCGGCGATCGGCAATCGAGCCATGTTGGTCGGGGCCTTTTGCCTTCAAAGGCTGAGGCCGTCGATTTCGGTGATCGGTGATCGAGCCGTTGATTCGGCGATCGACGATCGGCCATGTTGGTCGGGGCCTTTTGCCTTCAAAGGCTGAGGCCGTCGATTTCGGCGATCGGTGATCGAGCCGTTGATTCGGTGATCGACGATCGGTCATGTTAGTCGGGGCCTTTTGCCTTCAGAGGCCGAGACCGTCGGTTCGGCGATCGGTGATCGAGCCGTTGATTCGGCGATCGACGATCGGCCGTGTTGGTCGGGGCCTTTTGCCTTCAGAGGCCGAGGCCGTCGGTTTGACGATCGATGATCGAGTCATGTTGGTCGGGGCCTTTTGCCTTCAGAGGCCGAGGCCGTCGGTTCGGCGATCGGTGATCGAGCCGTTGATTCGGCGATCGATGATCGGCCATGTTGGTCGGGGCCTTTTGCCTTCAAAGGCTGAGGCCGTCGATTTCGGCGATCGATGATCGAGCCGTTGATTCGGCGATCGACGATCGGCCATGTTGGTCGGGGCCTTTTGCCTTCAGAGGCCGAGGTCGTCGTAGATTTTCCGCTCCTTCGATCTCTATCAGGATCTGCGCATGAGGAGCGGGGAGAGGAGTGTAGGAGTCATACCTGCGATGCGTCGGTCTCGGACTCCGTCGTCGGGGCAAGACCCGTCTATCGGTGGAGGGCCTGCTGAGTTCAGCATGGGCCCGACCTTTCTTCCATTTTTCTTTTCGGCCCGTGCCTTAAGTCAGGCGCCGGTCGGAAGCTCCTTCGTCCGCGCGTATGTACTTGTACGCGCGCTCCAGCAGTTCGGCGTATGTTCGGGGGAGGCTTTTGTCCAGAGAGTAGGTGAACCGAGATGTCCTTAGCCCCCGTTTCATGGCCGAGATGGCCATGTCTCCACTGAGGTCCCGGACCTCAAGCGTGGCCGCGTTGAATCGCGTCACGAAGTATCGTAGAGTCTCATTTTCTCTCTGCTTGAGGGAGAAAAGACTGTCTGAGGTTCGTGGCGGCTTCCGACTGGTACTGAAATGGACCACGAAGGAATGCTCGAGCTGTCCGAAGGAGTGGATACTTTCCGATCGAAGACCGGAGTACCAGGCCCTGGCAGCTTTGCGGAGTGTGACGGGGAAGCCGATGCAAAAGAGAGCGTCGGTTGCCCCCTGAATCGTCATGAGAGCTTTGTAGCTCTCCAGATGGTCGATTGGGTCGGTGGAGCCGTCGTAAGACTCCACGTGCGGCATCTTGAACCGACTGGGGATCGGTTCGTCGAGGATGAGTCGGGAGAGAGGTTGGGCGGTCTGGAAGTCGACGTCGTTCGAAGACTTCTAGCCGTCCACCTGCAACTGCGCAAGCCGACGGTCGATTTTCTCGAACCTGCGCTCGTAGTCGTCCGTCCGTCGGTGCTGGGAGACCCCAGGAGTGGAGTCTCCGGAAGACTCCGACAGGGAGGCGGACGGCGTTCGCGGTCGCTTCTCCTTCCTCGCCCGTTCGAGCAGGGAAGGAGAGGGTTGCTGGGACTGTCGGTCATCGCGCCATGGCCGTCCCTCCTCCTCCCCGTGGGAGCGCTGTTGCGGGCACTCGCGCGGAGGCGACGGGGATAGGCGCGGGCGTCGGCGGCTGCTCCTGGAGGGCATCGGACGGGCCGCCGGTTGTTGCTGGAGGCTCTTGACCGCATCCGTCAGTACGGTCATCTGCCGTACGATGGCCGCGATCTGCGCCTCCGTGGTCACCGCGGGGTGTGGAGAGCTGGGCTCCACCGCTGAGGGTGGCGGGGAGGCCTCTTCCCGGCGGGAAGAGCGCCTCGCCGATCCGGTGATCCTCGATCGCTGGGTTCTTGTCTTCGTCATCGCATCCCCCTTCCTAGCGCGCCAATCTGTTGCGGCCAATCCCCTCGTCGCCTGATCGTCGGAAAACGAGCGCCTGCAAAAAGGGAAGTCCACACTGACCGAAGGTGGCTCCGGCGGGGACCCTCCGACGGTCAAGTCAGAGAGGAGACTGGGCAACAGTGAAATGAAGACAGAGAGCTCAATCGAGAGAGAGAGAGGGGGGGAGCAAGCCTGTGGTCGGAGTTGTCCGTCGGGGTCGTCCGTCGGAGTCACAGACCGATCCATGACCGAGGTTGTAGAATTCCTATATATCTGTAACAGTTCCTATGATCAATTATTAAACCAACATAAGCAATCACTTGTAATCAACTTCAGCAATGCCGGTTAATCCCAATGTTGTTGTGCTGTAACTACCAAGCCAAATCCTAGCACTCACTTCGTCGGCCTCTAACCATCGGAAAGTCATAGATAACTACCAGCCCAAACTAATTGGGCCACTCGGCATGGACCAGCTTGGATGGAATACTACATCACAAACCAAGAGCAAGATTAGGTATTCATTTGCTTCCACGATGAGACCGGTAGGTCACCTCATGGGTCTATTAAAATAGGAGTTTCAAGCATTGGTCCCAACTAACATGATTTAAAGGTCCCACAATATCTACCCTTTGAAGTTTTAATGCATTAGCTCTTGAAGATGAACCCCTCTTATGAGTGGAGACAGCTGAGCTGCTTCCTTAACCAGTTGAGTGTCTAAAATCATGTCTTTTTTGCCGAATGGTAATGACATTTTTCCAAATTTTATGATAAAATAATTATTTACAAAATTATATATAGATCCAAATATTAGCGGATAAATTTGTAGCCTGTGTACAAGCACACATCTTTTTAAAATCATCTAGGGTTAATTATCACCCAACTATTCAATCACATTGATACAAGTTCAATTCATTTATTGCTATCTGTTTGAGACCAGTTTCATCTGCGAGCCTAAGTTAATATTTATGGAGATTGAACCAAGTTAATATGTGTTTTTTCATTTTTCATCTATTTTTCTTTCTTATTTTGAGATGGTTGTTTTTTTTTAAAAAAAAGATTTATTTTAATTGATGGAAAGTGAGGGTTAAATGGACTTGGTAACATACAAGCACCATTAGACAGTTAATTTGTTCCAATTAATTCTAAAGATTTTTTTTTTTGAAATAAAAGATGATGTCTTACCATGTTTCAATTAATGAAAGATGAATGTAACGAGGGGACCAGCTACTTGCTATATCCTTTTCAATAATAATTGGACTTTCCAATTATTAACCTGCCACCATCCATCTTTTATGGGCTGATGGAAGTCAAGTTTCTTATCCTAGGAAAGGATAATTTATTAAGCTGGACTGTTTGGGAGTATGCTATGGTAATTGTTGTAGTTTTGCCTGCTTCGATTGTTCTATTACTCTTTACATGGTATTGTCTTGGATACCAACTGAATTCTTTTCCGATTATAGCTCTCAAGCCTATTCTGCTGCTATAAATATTGATGCTTCCTCTTTATCAAGATTACTTGTTCTGGGATTTATGGATCCAAGGTCTTAGCATCATTACTAATGCATTTTGTTTTCCAAGATTCTTCTGTTGGCTGGTTATTGTTCTTAAGCTTATATATTCTGCTGCTTTGGATACTTCCTCTTTATCGAGATTGCTTTTGTTGGGATTAATTATGGAAAAGAGTGTTAGCCTCATTACTAATATACTTTGCATTGCTTCATCGTTGAATTACTGCTTCTTGGCTGTATTGCAAATGTACTGAACAACACGTTGCCTGCTTTACTGTCAGTCACAATTGCATTCCTGCCTTCTTTCACCGATGGGGTTGATTTAAATGGGATCATGTTTAATATATGTTATTTTCTCCTGGTTTCTATTGGCTTGTGTAGATACTTCACTTTGCGTTCCTTGTGTTCTGATCAGTCCCTACTATATATAACTTCTTTTTGGAGGTTTTTTAAATATCATTTACTGTCAGCCTGAGGGATTGTATCTGTTCTATTGTAGCTCATATCTTTTGATTGTGTAACGTTTTTCCATGTCTGTAATGAAGCTGTTGCTCCTCTTTCTTACCCAAAAAAGACCTACCACCATCGATATAGCTGGTCCCTATAAATCAATGATGCATGACAGACATAGATGATGAGTCATACCTTCATTATGTCTCAAGCATTTCTTATATTGGTTAGGAAGGACCACTTGCATGAAGACTTGAAAAGCAATGGGGAAAAAAGAAAACAATAACGATTGGGCAAAATTCAATCGAAATCAACTAGAACAGAGACCCTGCATGCCAGCATAGGTTATATACTCCAGGCTAACAAAGAAGTTTGCCCCTAAACATCTTACCTCATTGATGATGCCACCCATGTAGCATTACGAGGTGTAACTCTATGATGCCCAGACCACATCTTAATGGACATCTGAACTCAGGCTTCTCCTTTGGTCCGCTGGTAACTTTTTCTTGGGGCATTATGTTGCAGTAAGTTTCATCATCATGCATGGTATGACTGCCAAACTTGGCAAATGACAAATTGTCTATATCAAATCAAAAAAAAGAGATCATGTGATGTCTAACAACATCCATCCTTTGTTCCCTTATCCATGCTTTTATTGTGTTACCTTTCCATTTTAAAGCAGAGGAAGGACACATTAGCAAGCACAAGCATGTAACAGAGGGTCCAGAACGAGCGGATGTCCAAATGGGAGCTGCTGGGTTTCCCAAACCGAAATTTGCACCACATAACATGATGGGGTTGTTTCGAATTGAACAGCACACTGGCCCACTGCTGATCCTCTGAGAGGTTCCAATTTTTATCACAAGGGTAGACTTAGGCTAATATATCTCTCGATTCTTCATTGCTTGCATTTCTCTTTCTATTTTTTGCTTATTGTTTGGTTTGCTTATAGGTCGTTGATCGTCCAAATTTGAAAGATTTGTTCAACAATATAGAAAATATGGATGTCATGATCATCCTATCCATAAATTATTGGAGCGGACCAGGAGATATCATGTTGGTGAAGGTTAGGTTCTACGGTTTGTGACACCCATCTCCTTGGTGCACGCTCAGAAGATATCCCAAGTTGGAACCAAAAGGTTTGCGTTCCTCCTGGAGTTCTCAAAAGCTAAGATTTAAATTCTTACCCCCAAAAAAAACTAAGATTTAAATGACTTATGATCTTGTTACAACGGATCCCTCTAAAACCATTGTTAGCTAGTATAATAGCCAATTATTCATCTCAACAAGCAACTTTTCAAATTTTTAGCACTAAAAAAAATTACCGAAATAATGGTTGTGATAATAGAATTATACTGCAAGCTAATGGATAACGACGAAGAAATAGCTATATCATCTTTCCCATCACTTGTTTTTTATTATATAAAATAATATTATATTTTTGAACCATGCAATCATTTTTTAAGAAAACTTTGAGATTAAAAATTTAAATTTTAAAGTAATATTTAAAATAGGTGAAAACAATAGCCATTATTTATGTCATAATGGTCTATTATTATAACAAAATGGTAGAAAATAATAAAAAATAACAGTTATTATATTTTTTGCCAAGTTATTTTAGGCTCTTTTTCATCCATAACCATTCAAAAAGCTGACGCTCCTTTTCCTATACTTTGACATACAGAAAGATACAAAATCAAAGGACTAAACTATCATTTAGGACCTAAACTTTTAGGTAATATTCATTACAGGACATTAACTATTTGAGATCCCAAATAAGGATAAATTTTTTTAAAAAATTTTTAGATAACAACGAGAGCTAACACTGTTAGAGGATATTAACAGAATGGGCCACGTGACTTGCATATGAGTCCCTTAAATCTGATGTGGCATGGCTTCATCTGACGTAGCAAAATAAAAAAAAGATAGAAAATAGGAAAAAAGGGAGAGAAAAGAGCTTGGAGACGAAAAGATGAGGAGGAAAAACACAGATGTTGCGCTCAAATGGATGCTAAAGTTTCTATCTTCATCTCTTCATAAGAACTCAGACAAACTTAGATGAAATCGATCTCATTCTCAGAAGATCGACAAAAGCTTGGGAGGGTATCTGACGGTTGGTGAACTTAAAGCGACGTTTTTCGTTTGGTGAGGATTGAAATTGAAATTTTAGATTTTCAGTTTTCGATTTCGATAACATCTAGGGATCTATTTTATAAAGGAGTTTAGAGCACGTTTGTCAGATTTTTATTGAGTGATGAGACTATTTGTTATTTTATTATTTCAAGAATGATAACTGATAATAAAATAGGATTAAACTTCCATCATGGAGGGAGATTTGTTATCAAAAACAATTTGAGGTTTTATGATAGGGGTAGAGAGGATTTGATAGCCATAGATCCTAATTACATATCATATCCAGAGATCATTAGCACAATCAAAAATGATCTTCGATATTACAATGTTAGGAATGTATACTATACTGTTCCTTGGGGCACACTGACTCGTGGCCTCAAGGTTTTAAAGAATGATGCAGATGTGCTTTATATGGTCAATGTGCATGCTGGTGATATTATTTAACTGAATGTGGAGAATGGGATGGAAGAAGGAGATGTGGGAGGGAGGGCAATTGATGATGTGCCAATTAATATGATAGAACTAGAGATATATCAAGAAGATGTAAAGCATATGAGGCATGATATGGAGGGACAGAGGGTAGAGTGCAGTCAAGCAAATCCCACTAATTTTGAAAGAGGCAATGAGGTTAGTAACCAAGATGATGAGAACCATGAATAACATGGTAACCAGAAGGAAGGTGAATCAAATGACCAAGAAACACAGTGTAGAGATCCATTGAAGAGAAGAACTAGGATTAGTAGGGTTCAACAATGGCTACAAAGGCACCAAGATGAGAGTGCTGAAGGAGAAGGATGGAGATTCAACGATGCTGCAGGCCCATCTATAAGGAAGAGGTATCTATCAAATTATGAGGATAGTGAGGGTGATCACCTACCTTGGACTCAAGTAGCGACAAAAATAATGAGAATGCATGGGAATGATTGTAAGAGAAAAACTGATAAGCCTTTCGATACAAAAATAGAGTGGGCAGACATTAAGTTTGAATTAGAAATGCAATTCACTGATGCAGAAGCTTTCAAATATGCTGTTACATGCTATGAAGTTGCAAATGGATTCAAGTTAAGATTCATGAAAAATCATGCTGAGAGGATGACTGCTGAATGTAAGGAAGGGTATCCTTTTTATATGAATGCAACTTGGCAGGAAAAAGGACGAAGAACATTTTCTGTGGAGTTATTGATTGATGTGCATGAATGTGAATCAAGTGAGAAGATAACACATGCTAATGCTAACTAGATTGCTAAGGAGATTGAAGATGATCTCATTGATAACCCATATAACACTGCGAAGAGTATTGTTGATGATTGTAAAAAGAAGTGGGGCATTAAGGTATCAAGAGGACAAGCTTTTAGAGCAAAGCAGAAGGCAATGCAAACTATTTATGGATCATTTCAGCAGCAGTATGAGTTGGTGAGGGATTATGCATGTGAGTTAGGATAAAAAAATCCTAACAGTAGTTTCTTCATAAAGACTAATGAGAACGAGAATAGATTTCAAAGATTCTACATTTGCTATGAAGCATGCAGAAAAGGTTTCAAGGGAGGATGCAGACCAATAATAGGGCTTGATGGGTGCCATTTGAAACATCCTGCACATGGGGTGCTTTTTTCTGCCGTTGAAAGGGCTGGGAGCAACCAAATGTTCCCTATAGCATGGTATGTAGCTGAAGGAAAAACCAGGGATAGCTGGACTTGATTTTTGGAAACGTTACTTGGAGATATTGGTCCATAAGAAGAAAATAATTGCGTTTGGATCTCACACAAACAAAGGTTAGATATGTACTAATGTATTTTTATTTTTTGTTATTGTAATTAATTTAAGGCTAATGCATTAGCTTTTGTTGAAACAGGGCTTGATCCCAAGTATTGCAGAACTTGTTTCAGGTGCTGAGCATAAGTTTTGTGCAAGACATGTACATGCATTATCTTTTAACAGTTTCATTTTAGATGCTAGGTCCAAAGAGATTGTGTCTATGCTAGATGATATAAGTAAGAACATAATGCATCGAATTCATGAGAAGAGAGATCTTGGTAATAACTAGTATAGAGATATATGTCCTGAAATTTATAGAATATTGAACAGAGAGAAGAGTTTAAGTAGAAATTGTAAGAGTATACGAGCCAGAGAATATGAGTTTAGGATCAGACATGATTTGGACAAGCATGTAGTGGATATTATAACTAGATCTTGCAGTTGTAGGAGATGAAACTTGATTGGAATTTCTTGCTGTCATGCTGTGTCAGCAATTTATGTAATGAATGGGTAGCCAAAAAGATATGTGTCAGACTTCTTCACCAAGGATAGATATTTGCAAGCATACAGCATGACAATTCATCCCACCAAATCAAGTTTTGGCCAACATATCCTCTTGGGCTTCTCAAACTACCAACATATAGGAGGCCACCTGGAAGGCCAAAGTTGAGAAGAAAGAGAGGTCATGATGAAACAACAAATCGATGCAAGCTTCCTAAAACAGGAGTTGTGATTTATTATGGTCTTTGCCATAAAGCTGGCCATAATAGAAGGATGTCCACACAAGGATAACACCAATGAGCATCAACCAGACACTGATGAGGTATAATGAATTCCATATTTATATTAAATAAATTTTTTACATAATGCACTCACTTTTGTACATTCTTTTGGCAGTTTCTTGGATCAAATGATGTTAGGACTGAAACTAGTAGAGGCAAATAGAGGTGGAAGTGCTCAAGAGAGAGGGAGGAAAGGTATCAGGACTACAACTGCTGATGCTATGGAGCATGTTCCGAGAGGGCCTAGGATATATGTCTCAGAGAGGATTGGGAATATCTATATGAATGTGATAAGCCTTTCAATTCCATATCAATATGCACTGAATTGTAGCAGGTTTTAATTGTTTCATTCTTTTGTCAATGCAGATCGGTCCTAACTTTGATACGCCTGTTATGATCAACAAACCAGCCATGCATTCAACTCCAACCACAAGAGATTTCACTGGGCAGGCTACTTTATTTGGCAATCAAGGATACGAGGTAGTATCAAGACCAGAGTTTGGAAGGGATTGAATTTGTGCATTGTCTTTTTTATCTCATTTTGTAATAGTTACTGAACTGACATGCCAACTGGTGCAATTTTGGTCTCATTTTGTAATAGTTACTGAAGCTTATATGCCAACTTGTGCAGTTTGACTACTTATAACTAATAACTTTTTACAGAATTACTAAACTTTTTTTAGTTTAATGGAAATGGCTTTCAAGCCTTGATACATGACTTCTTGTATATTAATCTCAATAACTCTGCTTCGCTAATGAGAAATGTACGTAAACAACGTTGCAGCAGATTGACAACATCCATTCTAGCCAAATCTTATAATTTTATTGATTGAAAATATATTTGAGTACAAAAACCAATCTGACCAAATATCTAACACATATATGAAATTTCATATCAATAAACCACAAACTACCACAAAAGAAATACACAAAGCCGATCCTAAGTCTTTTTTTCTCACTCTTTCTATTGCAAGTTGAATCTATAGGTCAAGTAGCTGCTCTTTTAGTTCAGCAATCTGATTGCTCTCATTTTCATTCAATTGATCGATTATATGACTGAAAGAAGTATAATTCGATCTTTTTCCTTGCCATCTCTTTTCACCAACTTGCTGCAATCTTACAATTTTATTTTTCATATTTAGAATCTCCGATCTCTGCCTCATTATAATATCTCTAACTCGAAGAGAAGGATCGATCCATTCAAAATATTTGCATGCCGCAGATGACTGGATTCAACCCCAATTAATGGCTGCAACAAAAAGAAAAGTATTTTCATGAAAAATGCATACCTAAAATTTTTGACATCCATAAAATTTCTATCCTGCACTCCATGGCTTGAAGCTTGTCCTACGACCATCCCACATATGCAAATCTTCTACCCACCAGTAGCATTAGTTAATTCTTCAAATGTATAAGCCTTATCCATGAGCTCAACACCTGTGTGTGATGGAGACCAGAAGAACTCTTCAATTCGATGAAATCTGTCATCTCTCATGATGGAAGAAGTAGAAAAACCCTAATTTGAGATTTTTTCTCACTGCCCCAAAACTCCAATCTAGGTTCCGATCATCTTTTATAATAGTCAAATTTTTTTTTATGGGTAATAACTTAAAGTTATGTCATATCAAATACAGAGAGAGTAACCTAGATGTTACGTGACCCATTCTATTAACGAATCCTAATACTATTAGGATTCCATCTTTATCCAAAATTTTTTTAAAAAAATTATTTTTTTATATTTTGAAGAGTTATTGTCTTAAAATAAATATTATCTAAAAATTTAAATTTTGAAATGATGTTTTAATCAAAATCAAAATATACGTCAGCTAGGAAGCATACGGTGCCGTCCGTCGCACAAAGGTTAATAGTATTATACTTTATCATTTACGAGAAACAGTTTCCTTCCGACACGCACAATGCTGATGCATATACGGCACCAAAACCAGATACCAAATCTGGAGCGAGTTAAACAAGTTTTGGACGTGTACGTAAGCCCAATTGGCTTTTATGCCCACATAATTGAGCTTGGACCCATTTATTATATTTGTTTGTGTTCCTCGAGGTCAGGTACCCTTTTTTTAATCTCGTTAGCAAAAAACCTACTTTGTTTCTACTTGAACTCACACGTGGTTTTCTTCACTCCGAGATGGGAACTGGAAAAGAACTGACAACTGGTTGCTCTGACGCACCCACCGAGAAGCATCGCCTTCATGACCGTAGAAGTTTTTTTTTTTTAAATATAATAATTATTCATCTTTACTCAAATTTGAACTTGCAGGTAACAAGAAATTTTTTTTTATGGGAGATTAGAGTAGATGCTATTACCCGTTGGATATCACTCCCCGTCACACCTTCACCCTCGCTAATAAATAATGTTTGTCTATTTTAAAGATCTAAAAATAATAATAAAAAAAAATTATATTATCATCAGATTATAATTTATTTAATAAAAATTTAACCTTCACGTAAGACAAATAGATAAATTAAATATATTTTAGATATTGAAACGTACGTACAAAAATATTATCTATTGTTCTGAGCACAGATATTTTCGTATCTTCTTTGTTTATCATGATACTCGTCGCACCTAATAATATAAAAGATAATATAATATTATAAAATAAAAAATTAATATTATAAATTAATATTAAAAATTATATATAAAATATTATTATATAATTTTTTTAATTTATATTACAAAAATTAATAAAAAATATTTAATTAGATTTAAATTTAAAATAATTATCCACTTAATTTTTAAATAAAAAATCTTCTTCATGTGAAGCATAACTTAAAAATAACTATTTAAATGGGATGAACCCAATTACCCTTACAGCTACAAAGCAATACTACACTATTATAAAGTCATACTATACTATTATAAAATAATATTATATTATAATAAAATAATACTATACTATTATAAAGTAATACTACACTATAATAAAGTAAAACAATATTATTATAAAATAACACTACATTATTGTAAAGTAATACTATAATAAAAGAATATTATGCTATGATAATGTAATTCTACCTTATTGTAAAGGAATACTACACTAATATAATATAATAAAATAATATTATATTATATTATTATAAAAGAATACTACACTAACATAATGTAATGCCACCTTACTGTAAACGAATATTATACTAATATAATATAATAAAACAATACTATATTATTATAAAAGAATACTATGTTGGGGATGTCTGGTCAGGACACCACCTCCACAAGATCTTTACGAATATCATGCATTACAGCAGGAAGAAAGAAAAAATAAAACATAAACAATTAAATATGTGGATCAGCCAAAAGGCTCACCTTCACGGGATATGCAAGTTTTACTATGAAAAAAAAAATTATAAGAGGAGATCACATCCTCAATCCTTGTACACCTAATCTCTTTCTCACAAGAAGCTCTCCTTCACAAAAACTCTCTCTTTAAGAAGATCTCCCTGAATTTCTGAAGCGATCATTGTCTGCTCCCTTACAATTTACCTGAAACATCTTATACTTCTGCTCTCTGTTGACTACTACTGCCCTCTATTTCACAGTTTCAGATCTCTGTCAAACCACCATACCATTTTGTTTGTCCATAGATAGCTTTAAAGGCCTCAGATTGATTCCTATGCAAATTTAGATTCCTGATAGCACACAGCAAGCCATTTCACCATTGGATCGTGATCGCTTGTCCACTGAACTATTTGATCGCATGTCTGGTCCATAAAAATCCCTATAGACCATGAGAAACTAGCCCAAAACACCAGTCGGTCCATCATGGACTGTGCGAAACCCAGAAAAAATGCTCACCCGATCCACGCAGGTCCCCATGGACCGTTGGTTCACGCACCACACGTGGATCGTGTGGGAAAACCATGCAGGCTGCGCAGTGCGTGCCCGCCTGGGCCTGGCCACATGCGCCCGCATGTCCGCGCACTGGGCTGCACACTCGCGGTCTTCCCGCGAGCCATCGGCCTCCACCGCTCCAATCTCCGTGTAGACTTTCTTCGACCATAACTTCTTCATTCGAACTCCGTTTGGATTGTTCTTAGGCTCGTTAGACTCCGTTCATCATCACGGACCTCGCTGTGGGCTCAGTATGGATTGAATTTTGAGACATCAAATCTTAACAATCTCCATCTCAACTCGACATTCGACCTTCTCCTAATTCTGAGAGCTTCTAGATTTTCTCGCCTCCATGCCTGAGACAATAGCTTGTTTATCATGGATGGACAAACATGAGAGTTGAGCTAGGCCACTTGATCCTATCTTCATCATATCCTGTGCTCCTCCTGACCTGAGACCTACTTGAGATATCATCCTGCGGCAATAGGAATCTCACCTCTACTTGGAGCTCCACCTCGCATTGGGCTCTCCGTCAGGTAGTAATATTCTCTCATCTTCTTTTTTTCCTTCAGAATAACTCTATCACTATGCAACACCTTCAGAATTCTTCCACCAGCTATTATCCTGTAGCCTCTAGAATCCAATCTGCTCGGTGAGATAAAATTCTGTCTGAAATCGGATATGTATCAAATCTTCCTCAATCTTCTCACTGCACCATCATGTGTCCTCCAGCTGACCGTTGCGATGTCTCTGATCGCACAGCTCAATCCATCCGATAGATAAACAGTGCTCTCACTGCTCTCCAGGGAGTCAAACTGCTCCTTTTCTACAATATATATGATCGATGTATGCAGAATCTAAAATCCACTAAAGGAAAGAAGTATGTACCTCATCAAATATCTTCAAGACATCATTCTCTGACTCGTTACTGGCCGTCACTGTAGTACCCCTGGTCCGATCTCAGGGTTGAGAGCAATCTCTGACTGAATACCCCAACTCGTCACACCGATAACATCTGGTCTTGCTCAAGTCTCTCATCCTGGACTTGGATCGACCTCATCGCGATCTCCTGTCGCTTCGTCTACCGCCTCCTATTTCTCCAAAAACCACCAACGCTGAGCTACCATCAGAGCTCGAAGTTGGATTTTTCCTCCTAAGAACCTCATTTTGAAAAATTATCGTGATGACCTTGTCCACCATCACCATCTTGATGGTGCTCTTCTCCATTAGAAAAGCAGTCACCAAGGACTTATACGAAGAGGGAAGCGATGCTAGCAAGACCAACATCCTGGTCTTCTCCTCAACTTTCTCGTCAACATTGAGGAGGTCGGTGAGGATCTTCTGAAAGTAGTTGAGATACTCCTGCACGCTTTGTCCCTTAGTCATCCACAGCTAATAAAACTGCCTCAAGAGGAAGAGAATATTGGTGAGAGACTTCGCCATATATAACTCTTCGAACTTCGACCACAGTATCATCGGAGAAGTCTCACCAAGCATATGGATCATCAAGCATATGGATCGTACTCACCATCTGTATTTAGAGCCACCTCCAATCCTGTATCTCCATGATAGTCGTCTTCTCCTCGTATAAAAGAGCATCGATCAATTTTTACTGGATGAGTACGTCCTTCACCCTTGCCTACCATAAAGAAAAATATCTCTTTCTATCAAACCTATTGATCTTCATCTTGATTGAGTATGTCTTCTCTATCTTCAATCTTGCTCACCACTATCGTAATCTACATTCTGGTATCGTCTCACTCTGATACTACTAGTTGGAGATATCTGGTCAGGATACCACCTCCACAAGACCTTTTCGATACCATACGTTACAGTAAAAAAAAATAAAATAAAAATAATCAAATATGTGGATCAGCCAAAAGGCTCATCTCTACAAGACATGCAAGCTTTACTATGAAAAAGAAAAATTATAAGAGAAGATCACACCCTCAATCTTCATACACCCAATCTCTCTCTCACAAGAAGTTCTCTCTCATAAAAACTCTCTTTAGGAAGACCCTCCTGAAACTCTGAAGCGATCGTGGTCCGCTGCCTGACATTCTGCCCGAAGCACCTATACTTCTGCTCTCCGTTGGCTACTGCTGCTGCTCTCTGCTCCACGATTTTAGGTCTCTGTCAAACCACCTACCACTCTGTTCGTTCACATGTGCCTTTACGCTTTGTTTGGATTGCGGGTACACAAGAGTTCACAAGAGGAGAAGAGAGGAGGAGGAGGGGAGGGTAAAAAATTAATGAACCTTTGTTTGGAAAGGAAGGAGAAGGGTACATACCTTATCTTTTTTAGATAGAGGGGTTAAGGAAGGGATAGAAGAACTTTTATATATATATTGATAGATATATCCTTTCTTATTAATAGATATATTATATTTATGATATTTTGATAAATATTTGTTTCTTTTGACAAATATGCTTCTCAAATCTACTCTCTTTATTATTATTTTTTTTTTGACATTCATATAAATCCATATGAATCTATTCGAGAATGATTTTAACTTTTTAAAATATCCGTTCCTTTTGACAAATAAAAAAGTTAATATATGAATTTCTAGATAGTTTAACTAAAAAATATGAATTTCTAGGTAGATTGATATTCTCATAGCATTTTCTTCTGTACTCAAATATTTTCTCTATCACTAGAATCTGCCTACCAAAAATCATGATATCCAGATTTGGGTGAGAAGGAGCGGCCTACGAGCGAAGGGACAGCTATAGGGTTTCTGAGTTATGCGAAGAGAAAAGAGACAGTTGGAAAGATAGAGTATGTAATGGTCTAGTTGTAATTTTAAAATTTTATTAAGGATAAGTTAAAAAAATAAAAATTAAGCCTGAACCTTTCCCTCCATTACATCCCAAATCGCGGGGTATGAAAAATTGAGTAAGTGAACGATATGGAGAGGTTGAGAGACCCTTCTCTACCCTCCTTTATCTCTCAAAAAATTTTATCAAATAGAGGTTCATTTTTTATCCTCCCCTCCCCTCCCCTTATAAACCACCGTGTATCCCCAATCCAAACAATATGTTAATGGCCTCAGATCGATTCCTATGTGAATCCAAATTTCTGATAGCACACAGCAAGTTATTTCACCGTTGGTCCACGCACTACACATGGATTGCTTAAAAAAATTGTGCGAGCTACGCTGCTTGGGCCGCCCCCGCTTGGGCCTGGGCCGCACACCATGCGTGCCCACTCCACCGATCGGCTGTCGACCTCCGTCGCTCCGATCTCCATGCAGACTTCCTTCGATCATAACTTTTTCATCCATACTTCGTTTGGACTTTTTTTGGGCTCATTGGACTCCATTCATCATCGCGGACCTCACTGTGGGCTCAGTGTGGATCGAATCTCAAGGCATCAAATCTTAACATACTATATTAATATAATATAATATTATTTTATTATAAAAAATATTGTACTATAATAATGTAATGTATAGTATTTTAAATGATATAATGTTATAAAAATATAAAAATAAATTTAATTAAAATAAATAATTATTTGTAATTTATGTTTGAAATGAGTTGATTATTTTATATAGGACTCGGAAGCTGCTTTGCAGCTGAAAATAAAGTTGTGAATTTACCTCTAATTTTTTATATATTATATAAATTAAATAATATAATAATATGTACTATTAGTCCTCAAATCAATATCAATTATAATATCTAATAATTTTTAACATTAATATTATATTTAAAATATTAATGTTATCATATGCTATATGTGATGGGTAATTATGGATCATTTCCAAAAAGATTTCGAGCAGAATACCGGTGCGGTTTGCGTCAGCCGAGCTCACCAAAGTTGACAGGCGAATATGTGCAAAGCCAATGGGTGTCGTCAGAAGGCCGAAAAAACCAAACAGCTGTCAGCAGCAAAGGCGGTTTTAAGATAAAACCAGGGGCGGTTGAGTGGTTTTACGATACCACTCTCCTTTTTTCCGATGGAGATAAGAACACCTCCCTGTCGCTCATCATTTACCCATCCTCGAATGAGCCATGGAGGAGTAGGAGGGATGGGATGGTGGAATTTTTAGGAGTTATTGGAATGGGACTGGATCGGGAAATCGGCTTCCATGATCTGATTTCCCGATACCTCCCATGCCAATGATTTCTAATTACTCCTTCCTCTCCCTTCTACTCTCAAAGCATAAAGCATGTGTGGTTGTTATAGATTATTATCATTGAGGGAGTGTGTGTGTTGGTGGGAGAGGGAAGAGGAAGATCGGGCTCGTAAGAGCAGTGGGAATGGGATCATCGAGGAAGTTCTCTTCCTTCTTCTTCCGAAGTCTGGAAGATGGGCATGTGGGGTATTTCCCGATGCCTCCCATTCCTATTGTTTTTAGGTGCTCCTTCCTCTTCCTCATAACTCACATACCTCTTGGGTTTTGTTTATTTATTTAGATTATACTTTTATTTTTTTTTTGACCTTGTTGGGTCTTTCTATGTCTTCAGGGAAGAGGGTAATGTTTATTTTTATTTCTGCTGCTGATTTTAAAAATATTAAGACGGATTATTTGAGATTAACAGGAAGGTTGCCGATTTTTTTTTTTGTAAGTGTATAAGAAATATTACTTAATCTGTTATTTTTTTGAGTTAGCTTTTTTTATGGTTCTTTTCAAGTTTTTTTTCTTTTGCCCGAGTTTTCTGCTTGTATTTAATTTGATCAACTAACTTGTTGGTGCGTTTATTGGTCTATTTTTATTTTCTCAGTAACGTAAAGAGAGGTATTATCAGATTGTGCCTGAACGCATGCATGTTCCCCAGGAGTTCCATGGAAGCAATACGCGAGGTGTTGAAGCGATGAATGGTGTAAAAGCTTTCTTTTAGGGCTACAAAAGAAAGTACCAGCTAAGGGGTGAGTGCTGTATGGAAACTTATTCCACGAATAAATTGTTTTCAGGTTAAGAAATTTCGTGATGGGGTGAAAAAGATGTTCGGTATTTGATCCAGTATTGTGCATACTGACAAGTAGCGTATTGTGAGGCATTTGCTATGGAATTATAAATGTCTTACGGAAGCTATTCGAGGCTTTACCATCCGTGGATTCGATGGCTTCTTGTTTCCAGTTTTTTCGTTTTGATGAAGTTTTTAGTTGTTTGCAGGGCTGCAAATAGATAACTTTGAATTAAATCAAAAATCGGCGGATTTAAACTTCAGCTCGATCCATACCTCTCTCTCGCGCTGTAACAATGGATGGCTAATCTGTTTTCATTTGGATTGGATTAGAGTGGGATTTAGATTTAATCTATTGATCCATTGGATATTCTGAGACAAATCAAAGCAAGAATAATCTAAGTACAAACATGTATAAATCGGGGGATATGATGTTATAAAATTTATCCTTACGGGCCAGAAAATGTTGAAAACATGAATAAAATTCAAAGGATAAGCAATTCAATATTGAAACCAACCAGATGATTTCATCTTTACGGGGCTCGGAAAATATGTGGATCTCAGCATCTCTGAGATATTACCACCAAAGTGAATCCTATCACCCTGGCGCAAAAGCATCATAACTGTATTTATACAAATCCATAACAGCATTTATGCGAATTAATAACTATGTCCGAACCAAAGTAATTGATGGGGAGAGAATAAAAAATAATTAAATATAAAAATATTTATAATAAATCAAATCAGCAAAGGCTGAGCATGGGTCAGACGTGGTCAGATTGAAAAAAAAAAAATCTAATTGAATGATTAAAAAATTTTAATCTTCGATTGTCTATCATGGATAAAATTTTGAAATTAAAGTGGGTGATTTGCAGTGAATTCGATGCATTATATCTTTTTGAATTTTATGTCAATTTAATATTAATTTTAAATTTAATATTTATTTAATTAAATTTATTTATTTTTTAGATAAATTTAATATAAAAAATTTAAATATTTAGAATAAAATTTAAATAAAATAGTTGATTTAGATGGCGTTGTTTCAAAATGAAAATAAATTTATAAAATATAAATTAATAGAATTTAATTTTATATGAATTAAAAATATAAAAATCGAATTCGATCATAAATAATTAATTTTTTTATAAATTTAAATTTAAATTTATTTAATTTTTATCTTTTAATTGATCGATTTTGATTTTTATTACATTGAATTGGATGAATTTTTTAAAATTTTAATTATTTGATCAGCCGTATGTCTATCCAAAAAAAAAAAAAAAAAAAAAATTTGTTTGCATGATGCTTTATAGTCTCTGATCTAGAACTATTAATAGGGTTACTTTATCTACCTCTGAGGCCAGCCAAAAAAAAATTAATTTACTGCTCCAAGAACATGGATGCAAGCCCAATATTTCTAGGTTAGTTCTGGAACTCGATTGGTTATCCAGCTGGCGAAATTCTTATTGCACGCGCACGGAGCCCCTCCCTCCTCCCTCCCCCAAGGCATGCGGTGCACAAACAATTGCTTTATCCAGTTGACAAATCAAGATTAGTAAAAATTTTCTTAAACGATTAAACTAAATGACAAATAAATATTATGGTGTTAAAAAGTGATCAGAAATTACACTTCCCGGGTTACAGGGGGAGGAGCAGGCAGAATGAATTGTGAGCGGATGAGAGAATAGATTGATAAGAAATTACACTTCTTCCGTTAGGCGAGGAGGATGTACCAAACCGACCGGACCGTATCAAATGTACCAAACATCCTATCAAACAATCTCTCTCTGGATCTCAGTGGATTCGAACCACCATCCTCTCAAGCAATTCAAAGTACAATTACCGAAATCACCTACAGATCCCAATTTTAGACCCTAAGTTCTCAAACTCAAATCCCAACCGTTAAAATCCTTACCAACGCGTGGGGTAGTCTTAGCATTTGTTTGTATTCACATGCAACCGTGATGTCTTTTTAAAAAAAAAAAAATGGTAAAGAAAAGAGCAATTATATTGCATAGAGTACAAGAAAGTCAAATAAGTACGGTATAAGAGACCTTGTGTAGAGATACAATACCAACAGAATGGAGGACGGTGTCAACAAAGCCTCCCTTTGGACAAAAAGGGAAGAGTACATAAAGGAAAATATGAACAAAATAAACTCCCCAAGCATTGGCAGAAAGGCTGCTATGCATCCTGATGCAAAAGCAGCTTTCAAACAGAAAGAAGGCAGCATGAAGTGGTGATAACCAAGTGTCTGAAAAGCCTGCTGCAGTAGGAACCGATTAAAAGATGGCTACCCAGTACACTGCACATAAAACAGAAGAAACCAAAACAGGTTGGTAATGAACCGAGAACACCAACAGGAGCACGGAAAACCAATAATCCACCTGTTTGAATGAGGCATCCGGAAGGGTAAGTCACTGAAACCCAAGCAACAGTACAAGAAGACATCCAGAATATGCTGCTAATATTGCTAAATATTCTGCTGAAGAAGCAACAGACCAGTCTATTCCCGAAGAGCTGTCATAGATGAAGCAAGAACGTTGAGGGCTTGTTTAGATGGTTGGGATCAAAATCTCATAAAATTCGTAGTCCAATCACCAAAAATACTGAATTATAAACTGGTTAGGTTTATGTTGTCAAGTGTCGAGGGTCATCTTTTGAGTGGATTAGCCCAAATCTCATTAAGAGGAAAAAAATCATCTCTGTAGGTCACTTTTTTTTTCTCTCTATAAGGTTCCGGCCAGTCCACTTAACACATGGCTCTAGATACATAAAAATATAGGTCTAACTAGTTTATAATCCAATATTTTAGATGGTTGGGCTATGAATAATATGAAATTTTGGGTCTAACCATCTAATGAAATCTTGAAGCATACCAAGTAGTAAGAAAGCAAGCCGAAAAGTGAACAGGAACATGATAGGAAAAGCTCAAAGCTAGGCATGTCGCAAATAAATGGTTTCAATTGCAGTAGAACGAAGAATTCAAATCAGATCAGCCAAGTAGCACATCAAACTCTAAAAAGAGAAAGGAACCCGTTAAGGTACGAGAAGCCGACCGGTCAACCGTCTGATTAGCTTCTCGAAACGCATGAGAAATATGGCACACAGAAAGAACTGCGTTCCAACCAAGGATATGACATCCATTGAATGTTGAGGTACTGTTATCCATTGAATAACTGTGCACGAGTCCCCCTCAATCCACAATTGCAAAAGCTGACCATAAGATAACGCCACCTCTAGATGCATCCATACACTAACCATCTCGGCAAATAGTATAGAGGATGATAATAACAACCGACCATCCTGATTGCAAAGAACAAAGGCTGCTGCCACTGCTCCATTAACGACAGTACCATCAAAATTAAACTTGACTGCTCCAAGGAGAGGGAGCTGCCAAAACACTTGCTTACTAAAATTAGACTTAGAAGACCAAGCAGAAGCAAAACTCCAAGACCTTGTTTGAGTGTGAATAGGAGCGCAGTAGGGATGGGGAACAAATCAGCCACTAATGACACACAATATGTCACCAGCTGACTGGCCTTCCGGCAAAAGTTTTGGAACAAACGTTCATCATGAGTCTGCCAAACCAGAGACGCCGTACATGCCGATTCAATCTGATATTCTTTTTCTACCCCAATTGTGGCTAAAAAAAGGTCACCAAAACCTGCCAAGATAAAAGGATGCCATGGCTGCTGACACACAGTGGCAAGTAGCTACTGACATGCAACTGCAACAAGGCCCAACACAATCACATGATCACAGTATTCCAGTGAAAAAGGCACGTAAACTTATAATTATGATTTTGGGATGTGAGAATACCACGACGAGAGAGAGAGAAGCTTTACTGGGCAACTCCTTCCGAAAAAACCACCACCAAAAAGTCTAGACTCCAAGCAGCATTCTCAGTGCCAAATCCAGCTAAAAATAAAAATGCTGAGTGCATAAAGGATTTATTTCTTTTTTTTTTCTTTTTTTTGGTAAGAATAAAGGATTTATTTCTTTGATAGCAACTACATTACTCTAATTGGGGCCCCAACAAAATTAATTGGACCACCTTTCCGGTGGCAAAGGAACTATGATACATATCTTTCTGGTGGCTAGCGGATCCTCTTGGTGTTTTAAAGGTCAATTTTGATGGATAAGATTGTAACGATAAGATTGCAGCTGGTTTTATTATAAAAGATGAGCAAAATGCCTACCGACGGCTACTGAAAAGTGGTCCATATCTTGTGCCATTTGATAGGCCTTGGCAATGCGGTCCTCTGCTACAGGGCACCAATATTTTGCATTAAAAGTGGGCTACCTACTTCTGAAGCATTCAAAGAGGCTCTGTAGACTATATGGAGACTACAGCGGATCCATTTTATGATATTTTTGATATTTTGGATTATATTTGTGTTGCGGCCAATCCCTCGTCGCCTGATCGTCGGAACGAGCGTCTACAAAAAGAAAATCCACACTGACCGAAGGCGACTCCGGCGGAGACCCTCGACGGTCAAGTCAGAGAGGTGACTGGGCAATAGTGAAATGAAGACAGAGAGCTCAAACGAGAGAGAGAGAAAAAGAGAGAGAAAGCAAGCCTGTGGTTTCCCCATTCCCTTGCACTATTGCCTTCCCGATATTTATAGTGGAGCGTGGTATGGCGCCGTCATTAATGCGCGGACAATTGAGGAATTGTCAACTCACTGTAGACTGTCAGAGTCGCCGTAAAAGTGTCATATCGCCGTGGGCTGTCAATCACTAGGGTTGACAATGTCCTAGGCGGATAATGCCTTAGGTGCAGTGCCGCATGTTGCTGTCAGGACTGACAAGCTCTGGCGGCTGTGCGGCGATCGAAGGACCGATTATCGTGATTTGGATGATTCATTATGGAGTATGTTTATATCTGGATCTAGAAAAGAAATAACAAATTATCAGTATCAGTTATATTTTTTTTTTTTTTTTTTCTTTTTTTTTTTTTTTTTTTTTTTTTTTTTTTATATATATATATATTATGTTTATCGTGAGCGAGATGATGCCCATAGCTTTGTTCCGACGGACGTGGAAGTATTTTGCCCACCGGTGACTTATCGACACGTGCGCCAAATGTCCTCGTTGGGACACGGGGGACCCATAAGGATACGATAGAGATTTTGCTCGCCGCCCACGAACGGAAAGTTTGGGTCCCGTGGGTCCCGAGGGAAAAACGGCTGATGATCGATTAGATTCGACGATGAGGGAAGGGACACGTGGCACGTAGGCTGGTTAGAAGGCCATCGTTTCATGGGAGCGCTTTGAGATACTTTTCGATTGGGATTATTCTGGTTCGTTTCTAACTTTTTCTCTTTGTGCAAAATTTTCTTTTGTTAATATCTGCCGTTTTATTCTTGGTCATGCTTCCATGGCAAGCTGCCGAAGAGCCCATAAGCATTCCGCAATCAGTCGACATTACGACGTGGACCATCTTTTTTAGTGGATCATGGATGGAGGCAAAGAGACCAATGGAGGGTTCCGGATGAAAATATCAACGTAGCCCCACTCACTTCCTTGGACCTTTCACACGCACCCCAGCGTCTGGTGATAGTTTGCTGGTGTGACATGCAATGGTTATTTGTTTAAAAATAATCACATTCCAATGGCATAGGTAATTATCATGATCATTTATTGGTCCAATATTTATCAAAAGCTTCTTTTTTGAAAAAAAGAAATTACAACCAAGTTTTTGATCCATGTATTGCAGAATGGTTTTATCTCAGCACCAACAAACCAGTTATGAGTTTGATGAAATATTTCATTATCCATCACCTTTTGAACACAACTAGCAAAGCACTTAAAAGCATACATTGACATATGTGAAATCGTACTGATTTGAGATGCTAACAGCCATAAAAGTCAAGCCATCAGTACAACTGTAGTTTTTTTTCTATACTGACCAAACTTTCTCGTATGACACAAGAATTATCTACTCATTTGATGAACTTTAACTCAAATCATGATTATATGATAAACACTCATTAGATACAAACCGCGTGATATCTTTATCATCGCACTCATTAGGTATAAACCGCGTGATATCGTTATCATCGATGATAGTGGTCTCATCGCATATGTTGTTGAATAAATGCTTTGGCTCAAACAAAATGAGTATAAATATTTAAATAATTTTTATTATTATTTTTATAATTATTTTACAAATTATTTCAATCCTTTTCAATTTTTTTTTTATTATTAACATTAAATTTTACCTCTACTCTTTGTTATCGCTGAACACCATATCTCTGATTATGAACAGTGCCACTCTTCTTGCAACTATGCACCTCAAGAGTATCTAAAACCAAAAGCCTTCTCCAGTGGAGTAAGGTGGAGGGAGCCTAGCTTCAGAGCCAGTTTTCACATTTTTTAGACCTGAGGTCAAATAAAAAAATGGAACCTCCTCTATTAAAAATTAACATATTTAAATATTAATTATTATTAAAAAATTAATCTACATGTAATAATTTTTTATAAATATATTCGTTAAGCAGCGTATAACCTATCATTAATCTATTTAATTTTTTTTATTATAATATTGTAAAAAATCATCTTGCATTCTATTGGAACATCAATACAGATCTGGGGCCTAGGATGGTCGCCAATTCGAGCTGGCCGGCCCTACCTAACTTTCTCCTTAGTTGCCAATAGGTTTAGCTAATCTACCCAGCAGATGTATCACTAAGAAGTAGGCAAAGGACAAACATCAAACTGTTCAAGATATGCATGCATGTGAAATCCAAAACACCTATCTAATTAGAATAAAAAAATGAGGGCCATCCCACTTGATCAAAAAAGGAGTCAGTTACATGTACATAGACCAATTAAAAGGATTGAAGCAGACTAGTCCACAGCTCGTTACCTCCTTTTTATTGCTCAACTTGGAATCCTTTTCTATAGGTCCTCAGATATATAAGGGGCAAGGGAGGAGTCCTTTGTTAAAGACCTCAATTTCACATCCCTAGCCTAGACCATATGCCCCTTCTCTATCTTTATAGCTCCCTTTATACTGTTTCATCTACTTCTCTACCTCTTCGTTATCACCATATGTTATCAGGAGGAAGGCACGGGCGGCGTGTGGTGATGCTGTTGACAGAAGATAGAGAGCACAGATGATGGGATGCATGGAGCTCTGCATCACATTCCTTTGTGCTCTCTATGCATCTGTCAGCACCTCCGCCCCTTCACTTATTTAAGTCGTCCCTTTGGAGACTAACTTTGTTCTTTGTGTTCAATATTTTGGCAGATGAGAGCAGGAGAGCTTGCAATCAATCAGAGGGTGGCGGAGGGCTTGCTGTGGACACCGGAGCCCAGTTGCACCCGACTTGTTGCTTCCTTGTAAACATGGTGTAGATTGCGTGACACTGAAATGACTGCTATTCTTTGGTTGTTCATTAGTTGGGCATTATGGGAGGGATGGTTTTCTGTTTTTCTAGTGTGAAAACGTTTCTTTTGGAGAAATATGTGAAAAGAAATACAAATTATTTGGTTTTGTGGCACACTTTTTTCCTTTATTCCTTCAATTCTGGATGATTTTTCAACAAACAGTCTTTTTTGCTTAGAAACTACCAATCCCTAAATCAACATCCTGAATGTTATGCAAAGATACCTACCCTTTTAACATTATAATATCCATTTTCTTGTTTTCATGAATTAAGATTTTCTTTATATACTTAAACCTTACAAGTGTATCTTACCTTTTTTTTTTTTTTTTTTTTGAAAATCCAGATTAATATTTGTTCAGAAATGTTATTGGTTATGATGTGCAGTGTAAAGGCTATTTGATAAGCTGTTTGCTAACTATTATCTGTTGATTGGATTGATAGCAAATATGATCAGGAAAACAAACCATGGAATCAAGTTATCAAAATCTCCACCAAATCATCACGATGCATAACTAATAATTTAGATTTTTGGTGTCAGGATCCAATTTTCTTACTATTATTTTAAAAAGAATCATTTTATTATTATATAATTCCACTAGATTTGGATCGATTATGCCATCAAAGAGACATTACAGTTGTCATCATCAGCAAATTACTGATTCAAATCTAAGCCTCGACTATTCTTTGTGACACTCTTTAAAGGAGATACTCAGGGTGCTTCACATCATGCAGCTCTTTGGTCTTCTCCTGTCCCTCACCTCCTCCGGTTCCCCTGTTTTCCTCTGATCTATATATTAGTGGATAGGCGATGGGTTCCCAATCTCTCTTCCAATATTAATTCTATTTCTAATTTGATGTCATTAATTTCTTTATAATGTTATCTTCTTTCCTTCCTTAGGAAAAATCAGAGGTGTACTTTTTTTAAAAAGCATGCATGTACAAAAATGACAAAGTCCATCAAGAGGCAGAGACCGAATAGGTGGGGAGTGGAAACCAAAATGTAATGAAGTGAAGACACACAGACCCCAACCTCTGGAATTCGCTCTATACTGGTATAGATTCATTGCTTAAATAAATAAATATAGGATCTAAGATGGACTCTTTGAGGATTTTTCTTTTTTAAGGTAATTAAATGTGAACAAAGCATATCACGGGGAAAATTATAAGATGGAAGATCAGAAGTTCAATACATGAACAAGATGCATCACTGCGAATCACACCCTTGCACCAATTTGTAGATCATTATTTACTCAAAACAAGACAAACACTAAGCATCACCATATCAACGATCATTCATAAACCACATATTATTTGTACACACACAAACCATTCTCCAACAACTATAGATATCAACAGGCAAGGAGCTTTGGAAACTCCAGTGCCCATGTTTATTAGACCATAAAATTCATATATTCGTGCGCAATACTTTGCTTACAAGAGTTTGCAAGACTACGACTACATAACTGGAGAAATGGCCAAAGGGCCAACCTCTATACCACGTAGTAGTAGCGAAGGAGTGGATTTGATCATGGCGGAGGCGGACCAGGAGGCCCGTGGTGATGGTGATGGTGATGATGTGGTGGACCAGGAGGTCCAGGTGGAGGACCCGGTGCACCAGGAGGGCCAGGTTGAGGACCTGGTGGACCGGGAGGGGGAGGAGAAGGAGCAGGCGGTCCGGGTGGTGGCGGACTGGGCGGTCCGGGTGGTGGTGGCGGCCCGGGCGGTGGTGGTTGATTCATGGTGACGGAGAGAGATGGGATGTGCCAAGTGATGGATGTTTGGCTTAGAATGGAGCTCCCTTTTATAGAGAGTGATGTGCGGATGAAAGATTTAGAAAAGACTCGTAGTTGATTGAGACCAGCGGGTGAAGATGCGTGATCATCTTTTGCTTTGCCTCGTTGTGACGTCCAACTTTTGACTGCTGGTTTGCTGGTTCCAGAAAGTGGATGCTTCGTAGTTAAGAATTAGCAGCCGGCATCACGTTTTGGTATGTTGTCTTGGAGAATGGATACAGCTTAGCGTTAGAATGTTGGTTTAAAAAGTGGATCGGAGAATGGATGCTTCAAAGTTTGTCCTTGCTGGAAGGATCATTGGTCTTGCTTAAAGTTTTACGGATGAAAACTATGACGTCGAAAGCTAACAAAGTCTATATTTGAGAAGCTTCCACTTTATACGGTTTTGGTGGGGGCGGGTGAAAAACGGGGAGATGGAGTGCAATTTGGTTGATAGGTAGTTGGTTCAATTAAGATCTTTTTCTATTAAGATCGCTGATGAGGAGATGGAGGGTTTGCAAAGGCGCCTGATTGATTGACATGCAGATCTAGATGTGTGATTATCTTTTACTTTGCCTCGTGGTGACATTGATCTATTTGACTTCGAGTTAGCTGATTTCTTACGGCGAATGCTTCTTGGTTAACAATTTTTGGAAAGATGGACGGTTAAAAATTTTTGGAAGGGATAGGGATTTGCATAAAACTTTCAAGATTTTAGTTAGAAATAAATTATTAACGAGCTATGCTGGGAATAAGTCATTAGTTAAAATAAGATTCAAGGTATGTTTAGATAATTGGACCTAAAATTCTATAGAATTCGTAACTCAACTATAAAAATTATTGGATTATAAGTAAGATAAGTCCTATATTTTTAATATCTAGGATCATTTTTGAGTAGATTTGTCACGTCCTAAACCCAACATCCGAATCGGATACATGATGGCCGCACACTCTTAGAGCAAGCCTAAAGAATATGCAAGGCCAAAAATATTTCATTACAACCTCAACATCCATAATATCTAATTTCAAATAATAACTAATAAAATTTACATAATTACAAATTAAATTCTTTCAATCTTTTGATCAGATATCATGACATTCTATTTATTCATCTGCTCACCCGCAATCCAAACTATAGCCAATCATGAGCGTCCTATAACTCTGAGAAGAAAAAAAAAGATGAAGGAATGTAAGCTTTACAGCCTAGTAAAAATTCTTATATCACACTGACATAATAATATAATCTGAAAATAAGAATAAGTAATAAAATATAAAATCTCATGTTCAATATCTGAAATAATTAAAATATTTATAAATTATCTGTCTTGTCAAAAGAGATGCATCATCATATATTAATGGGTAAAATATTTTGTTTAATAATTGTTTCATGTCTTGTCTTTCATTTTTCTTTTGGTTATCATATGATCTTTAACTTTTTTCTTTTTGGTTCTGGACTAATCAAGTCTATACCTCAGTCATCATCTGAATCAATTTCCACTTAAAAGCCTTTCAAGGTTGTCCCAGGATGAGCTCTTGGCCGGCTGTCCCACGTACGAAAATCCGTGAGAGACTGTCCGAGGCATAAGCTCCTGACGGACTGTCCTAGACGTGAGCTCCTGGCCGACTGATCCACCTATAAGCCAGTGGAGGCTGTCCCAGACATAAGTTCCTGACGGACTGTGTCACATGACAAGACTAGTCCATACTATATCTCTCTTTTTTATTTAATCATTATGTGTTGATTTCATCAAATCAATTCCGACTTACATTATGATTAATTTAGATATGTCATATTCATATAATCATGCCATTAATCTTTGATACATATATATTGACATAACATACTCATGCTCAAAATCATATAAGCAAATAATGGTGTCTCAGATACAGCAAATTCATCGATCTCAAATCCAACGATGCAAAACTAATGATGCAAAATCAACGATAAAATAACATATATAATAGTGATCATATACAGGGATTCTTATCTTTACCGGTGATTGATCCAAACACAGAAATTAATGTTCATCTTTGATTTATGAATTTTTCTAATAAGATATTCCACTTGACATCCTATGCAGACAATCGTATCTCTTCATGACCCTAATCAAATATAAAAATCATATATGGAGAAAATTATCCGATAATCGATCCTAATAATACAAATCTAAGATCTCTTCTAGGATTAACCAAAATTAAGATTTTTCTGAGTATTTAGACCCTCCATTAGCCACAAGACTTCTAAAAAGAGAAAATTCATGAAGAGAGAAAATTCTAGAGAGAAAAATTTTTAAAGAGAGAGTGGAGAGGGAATCTTCATACCCTCCAAATAAGGCAATTATGATCGAGAGCATCAGAAGTCCTATCAGGATGACTCAATATGGATCAACTATGATCAGATACTATAAATTTCAAATAAAGACCGGACTAAGATCCAACTCTGCACGAATTTCAAAAAAATCTCTGATCATCATATTTTTATCTCAAGTTTATCCTAGAGTCTGTGATGTAATCAAAAAGGGAGAGAAAGACTCCAAAGAGACAAAATCCATAAAGAGAGAGAAAGGTCTAGAGAGAGAAGATGGAGAGAGAAAGTAAAAAGAGGAGAGAGGAAGGAGAGAGAAAGGAGGGAGAAGAGAGAGAAAAAATTCTCTCATTCTTTTTTTCTATTTTTCTTTTTCTCTTTTTTTTTTCTTTTTCTCTTTTTCTTTTTCTTTTTCTTTCTCTTTTTTTTTTCTTCTTCTTCTTTTCTTTTCCTTCTTTCCGCGACCTCCCTTGAGCCGAAACAGGAGACGAGCTGAGGGGTTTCGACTTAGCTCCGGCAAGAGCGGTGGCTCGATCGGAGGTTCGGCTGTGACGGCCGACCACATAAGCTGGCCGACAACGAGGTTCGACCGGCAAGCTTTCCTTCTTTTTTTTTCTCGAAAAATAGCGGATCCGTCCCCTTTCTTCATGATTTCTGACCATTGGCCGGTCACCGACAGCCAAGCACTCAAGGGAAGAGAGAGAGAGAGAGATGGGGGTCCGATCTCGGAGATGAGATGCCGCAACCAACAGCACCGGTGGCCGGAAAAGAGAGAAAAAAGTTTTGGCCGAACAGACGTTTCATGATTTATGAAATTTTCGACGATCCCGACGGCCGGCGAGGAGTCTAAAACCATGGGAGAAAGAAAGATTGAACTCTTACCTGAACTCCGGTGGCCTCTTCGACCTTCGATTTCCGACGAACACAAAAAGAGAGTGCCATAGCTTCCAAGAAAAAAGGAGAGGAATTGAGCTCAACGATCGTCGGTGGAGACTCGTAAGGGAAAGGGAGTCTTATTTATAGAGGGTCCTAGAGTTTTAAGGATCCTAAAATCCTTCTCCGATCGGGATTTATCGGAGAAGAAGACTCCTATCAAGAATCTTCTTCCCGTTCCTTTTTTTTCTTTTTTTTTTGACTGTGGGCTGATTCTGGGCCCAATTAGGGTGGGTGCTACAAGACTAATTCGGATCTCATAGGGAGAAAAAAATGATCTATATTTGAGGTCATTTTTTTCTCCCTATAGCATCCGGATCAATCCATTCAAAAAGTGGTTCTCAATACTTATAAACAAATGGTTTGATTTGCTTATAGTCTGTTATTTTTTATATTTTGATCACGAATTCTAAAGAATTTTGAGTCCAATCATCCAAACAGATACTAAATATCAGTTATTTACTGTACTTTTTCTATTGCGTAAAGATCTTACCTGGCCCAGCTTTACTTGAGGTGCAAAGGTTTTAAGAGTGGCGTTTGAGTTGAAAGATTTAAAAAAAAAAATGTGGCCGGCCGAGAGGATGCAAAACGATCGGGCTTAGATTAACTCTTCATAGCATCTGACCAATAATCTCGGCCGAACAAGTATATAGCTGTTGACCCATGTGGTGGCACATTTGCAGCCGTAGCTGTCACTATCTGTTGCTGGAGTCACAACTCGCAAACACACTACTATATTTATATAATTTGATAATAACAATGATAAATTAAAAAAGACTATAAAAATAATTTTTTTTATCTTATAGTATTTTTTTTTTAATATGTACGTTTCTCCTCTCTTCCCAATTCCTCTCTTCTTCAATTTCAATGAACCACTGGATTCAACAAGTCATATGTGGTGATTTTTTTTTTTTTGGATGTAAAAGTACAAAAGTTTAGATATGTATATTTTGTGATTCTCTTTTTCTTTTTAGTTTTGGGCCTAATTTTCAAGTGCAGATTTCCTTTATCCTAATCATATATAACCTATCAGTCAAAAAAAATTATGCATGCTGAGCTCTATTTTTGAAACGCTTGAACCATAATGTTTTGAGTTTAATCCCATTTATGTTCAGTTGTATCCAGTTGGGTCTATCCTTTTTAATGGTTTCTGTCCCATTCAAGTTTTGTTCGATCTGATTCTTTAACTAGATTTTGATGGGCTCTGAATGTAGTCATTTCGCTTTCATGCACCATTCTGACATAGCCCATGAGATCATGTAAATGGACATGTCCGTTTGTCAATAAACCTACTTCGATTGGATCACTGGAGAAATTCTTTATATATCGCACCATAGAAAAAATTCTTTACCCCACTTGATTGGACTATATAGCTATCACTTTTCAATATATATTTAATATCTGTCATTTCATTTTTTTATCTAAAATTTTGAATGATAAAAATACTTCTCATCTTTTGAAAAAATTATGATATCCTATAGTCATATTATGATATATTACGATCAAATTATGACTTCCTGCATAAGATGTCAAATTTTTTTTTCTAAAATCATAAAGAAAGAAGAATATTTTCATCATTAAATATTTACAATACTTTCTAATGTACTTTTAATATCTGCAGTTTCACTTTTTTATTTGAAATTTTGAATGATAAAAATATTTCTCATCATTTGAAAAAATTATAATATCTTGTGGCTATATTATGATATCCTATAATCAAATTATGACTTTCTATATATGATGTCATAATTTTTTTTTAGAAATCATAAAAAAAAATTATATTTCGTTATTGAAAATTTATAAATTTTTAATGATGAAAATGTCATTTCCTTCTTTATGGCATCTTTCTTTTGAAGGTCATAATTTGATTACAGGATGTCATAATTTTTTCGGAAGAGGAGGAATATTTTTTTCGTTCAAAATTTAAAAAAAAAAATGGAACTGCAAGCATTAAATATGCATTAAAAAATAATAGCTATATGGCTTAATCAAATATAGTGATGTATTTTTTTTACACTGGATGTAGTATACAAAGAATCTCTCTAGATCAGTGCCATCGGAATCCTCCTGATGATAATATGGGCCTCTTTTAACTGTAACTCGTCTGCAGTCACTGGGCTTACCTTCAGCCTGTTTCAGGTCCTGCCGTGATTAGTTGGAACCTCATTAAAAACTGAATCATACTTAGGTTCAACTAATCCGATGGAGAAATGAGAGAGAAATCTATGTTAGTTCATGTTCCTCAAATTATTTTTTTTTTTTTAACAAAAAAGGGTAAAAACTCACCACCACATTTCATTCTCAAAAAGAATTATTAGAAATAATGAAAATTGTAAAAAAGAAAACAAAAGAAACGAGAAAAATGGAGAAGCTAACTAAAACCCGGAGAGAGAAAATGCAAAAAATTAAAAAAATATATATGTTTAGATGCTAAACCACCTCCATCTCCACCTCACTACAGATTATACTTCAAATTAAGCTGTTTGGATTCTCATGTAGATTTTACTGAAGAGGTGCAGCGCATCCTTAAGAAGAATAATCTTGTCACACGATTGAATTAAATTACCTAGGTTCTTTTGCCATCTATATAGCAATACTCTAGTGAAGCCATCAGGGCAAATTTCGCATGCTTGAAAGTAACAGCGTGCAATGAAAGGATTACGTCAAAGCCTGGCGGGATCCAGAACAAGTGAGGTATAAGGCCTCCATGCCTCCAACGAGTACCCCTTTCTGGTTGTAGTTGATCATTAAAGACTACGTCCCTTATGAGGTAGGCCAAGCAGTGACAGCAGCAATAGCCATTGTTAGATTTTGAGTTTGTCATGCGTCTTGGGATGGAGATATGGTCGACCATCCCAATTGGCCACAATGCCAATAGTGGATTAGACCTCCATGCGACCCTCAAATCTAGCGTTGTCAATTAAACTCTAAATGTTTTGGATCTTTTACGGTTAAAATCAGGTTGTGATTTTAACCAAACCGGTACTGCCTCAGGGTCTATTAGTGCTATCGAATAGGATTTGAGCTAAATTTTCTGCTGGATTCGTAGATTGCAAAGCTCAATTTAGCATGGTCCACATCAACCCAGAACCTCCCGACTTGGATTTCATGAAAAGAAAGGGGGAAAAAAAAATTCTTCATGAATCTCTTTTCTTTCTTGTAAACAACAAGCCCACAGATTGGGATTTAAACTAGGACTTCGCGAGCCCTTAGAAGACACCGGCTGGATGGGCTCATAGGTCTAACACTCTTACAAGATCCTCTTGAAGGAATATGCAAACATATCTTTAGTGTCTGTTTAGAACTTCCTACGAGATTAAATTGACAATCTTGCTGGATTTGTGAATTGGGCTGTTTATTTATCCATGGCTCTATTAGCCGGACACCTCCTGGCCTAAAAATCATATGGGAAAAGAGAAATTTTTTGTGCACCATCCGCCATGTAAACAATCCGACGTGGAGCGCACTGCTTCATCTTATTAGATTATATAGTCATCATTTTTCAATGCGTATTTAATATTCACAGTTTTATTTTTTATTTAAAATTTTGAATGATGAAAATATCCTTCTTAAAAATTATGACACTCCTTCTTAAAAATTATGATATCTCTTCACAAAAATTATGATATCCATTGACAGAATTATGACACCCCTTCATAAAAATTATGACATCCCTTCACAAAAATTATAATATTTTTTCATAAAAATTATGACACTCCTCCTTCATATGGATGTCATAATTGTCATATGGGTGTCATAATTATGAAGGAGTGTCATAATTTTTAAGAAGGGATATCATAATTTTTAAAAAAAAGTATTATAATTTTTTTGAAAGAGAAAGGGATGTCGTAATTTTTTTGAAGAGGTATCATAATTTTTGTAAAGGAATGTCATGACCAAAAGGCAAGAGTATGTTCATCATACAAAATTTTTAAACGAAAAAGATGAACTATAGGTATTGAATGCGCGTTGGAAAGTGATGACTATATACATCAATTGGATAAGATATTACGCTCCGCAACGGATTTTCTAGGCCGCCATGGTGCACAGAGAATTTCTATATGGGAAAGAAAGCCTAAGGATCGGGATTTGGGATAAGATCTGAGTAGTTCCACGGAAGACAAAAGCTAGATGGGCCAACGGACTCAGTTGCTATAGGATTTTCAGCCCAAGCCCGTATAAATATGTAAACAGGCTCCTATCAGTCAAAGTTAACCAGACCCAACCCGGTCCGTTTACAAGTTGGGTGAGTCCTGGTCCAAGCTTGGACCCAAGTTTAAGAATCAATCTTGGACCCAAGTTTCAGAATCAATTTTTAATCAGACTAAGTTAGATGCTGGACGCAACTCAAACCTTGACAACTTGCATGGAACTGGTGACTTCAACGCTTCATCAATGCAGTGGAGAACGCTCTGGCTATTCGTTTGATGAACTTGACCAACTTGCTCGACAAACGTTGTTCAATCCTTCTCGCTTCAAAATAGGGGAAAATAGAAAAGAAAAAAAAAAAACCAGGCAAAGTTTCAACCGCACAAATATATTGGCTTTATTTGAGAGCGAAAGATAGTGAGAGATCATGCATACTTTTTCTTGTAAGCAAGGCCACCTCATGTCCAGGGAATCAACTGGACCGCTTCATTTAGCTTTCGCTTCGTTATCTGCTTCTGTGGGTTGCCATCAGGACATTGGAGGCTAAAACTAGCTTTCCCTCTTCAGAAAAGGCAAGGGTCATAAATTCTCTAGCAAATACAAGGCCCATCCATGTCTGTCAATTAGAGTAGTGTCATACAATAATATAGATCCTGTTGGCGTAATTTTTATGCCATCAGAAATTCATACTGAATTTTTTTTACTTTTAGAGCTAGCAAATTGTATTTGTAATGCTTTCGTGCAAGTGATTAGACTCTACCTAAATGTTTAAAAAAAAAAGCTCTCAAATTAAGGTGTACTCAGATGTACACTCAATAACAGCCCTTTGGAAAATTATATGATGAAAAAAGTTTGTCTAATTAAATAACATTTTATTTCAGACACATACCACTACCAAGATTAGAATTTAATTTCACATCCAATTTTCCATGGAAAAAACAGGATTGCATGGTGGCATGAGCACCAATTGCTAAAAGGTGAGCATTGGATCTCTCTGAATAGTTAGCTAGTTTTAATATAATGAATGAGCGGAGAGAATCCAATAAAACTCTTCTCCTACCTGTTATCAAAACTTTGGAAAATATGCAAAGCAAAGGAACTCCTATGAGGGATTAATTTGCTTTTGATGACGTTCGCCATTCCACTAGTCCAGATTGAAGGTGACTCACCAAAAGATGATGAGGATATCTTACAATGATTTGAGATATAAAATAAGAGTGCCTGCAATGAGCATTAGCTGACGGAAGGACCTGGTTAGCTTGCCTTAATTTGACTTGAGTTGTATTTTTGGAAATAAGCATTTTTGATTTAGCAACAAAAAGTTCCTCCTCCTTAAAATTATTATTTTAAATTTAAAATTTCAAAACAACAAATATATTATATTTGGAAGTAAAACTGTTCAAACACTATCCAGATGAAATCGAAATAACTACAACGTTAACGTTCCCTTTCACTTCTGCATAAAAGGAAAAAATGTCAATATCTAGCGGTGTGATAGGTATTATCGGACAGAGGTGCTGCTTTCAAGCCCCACAAGGTGTTTTTCACATGTTTCTCCCATAAGTTTTGTACCATAATTGGCAATATTTTTATGATTATTTTATTTTGCCATGGAGATTGGAAAGACATGATTTGCCATGGACACTAGCAAATCCAAATTGATGCACACAAACATGCATCACAAGTCAATTAGGCTGCCATGCACTCAAAACCTAACATCCACAAAATTCCTCCAACAGCCAGCCAACTCACAATATAAAATATAAAACATAAACCACTAGCTCTTTCCCATCACCTCCTTAAATAAGAAGGTCATAAAAAAAAAAAAACAAAGCATAACATAGATGGATTATTAAAAATATTAAAGCAAACTAATAGGAGTATTGTTGCTAATCACCTTTTACATAGCTGCTTAGCCCACCAAGCAAATATAGCAATTGGATATTGGTGGAGGAGATGGATGGATCAGTCATGTCACTTTGACTGCATCTACTGTTCTTCCACATTGAATTCATAGACTCAGCAGTGAGGCGGTGGTCTTCAGCATTTTTCAGCTAATAATTCTTCCTCCCATCATCATCATATTAATGGATATAAAACATAACAAATCATCTAAATCCAAGAAGAGAGAGAATATAAACCCAATATGATATAGAAAAAAGTTGGAAGAAACCATGCAATGATCCAAAACCATAATCAAACCAAACCACACCATTATCAATGCCATGGGTTTGAAGATTATTTTATCCCTCCTTGCCCTTCATTCCTAGGAACCAAAATTTACAACATATATATCTTTCTTTGATAATAAAATTACACAAACATACACACACAAAAAGAAGAAGAAGAGCCCAAGTAACTCTTCCCAAAAAAGGGGGGGGGGAATAGGAGGGAAGGAAGAAAAGGCCGAGCAGCTCAACCGGCGGCGACCCTCAAAAAAGAAAGAGTAAAGTCAGAAAAGTTTATATATACTAATTATTGGGAGGAGATAGCATAAGCACCGTCCGATCGGGTGGTCATCGGATCAACAGGGCGAGAGCCAGGCGACGAGCTCCGCCCCGATCCGGCGGTCGGCATCGGCCCGGCGCTCCTCCGCCGCCAGCGGCGAACGGCAGAGGGGACAACTCAGATTCATCTGATCGAGCCACCCGTCGAGGCACTCGCTGTGGAACACGTGGCAGCACGCCAGCCGTCGGACCCGGTCACCGTCGGCGAGCTGGCAGAGGCACACCACACAGCCTGGCTCCTCCTTCTCGCCCTCCGCGGCCGCGGACGGCAGTGCCTCATAGGCGAAGGGGCGACCGGAGGAGGCCACGACGACGAGTCCGGCGAGGCCGGACCCGGCAGCGGAGAAGAGGGGATCGTCGGCGGCGGCGGATGAGGGGTGGAGGCGTAGGAGGCCGAGAGAGTGGAGGAGGCAGAGGAGGAGGTAGCGGAGGTAGGAGACCCACCCGGCGGCCGCGACGACGAGGAGGATCGGGATGGAGTCGCTGGAGGCGTGGTGGAGTCGGTTCGGAAGCCCCATTTCTTTCTTCCTTCCTTCTCTTTATTTAATTTCTTCTTAATTTAGTAATCACTGCAGAGTGAAGAAATGGGAGAAAGAAAGGAAGGGGATTTATAAGGGCAGAATTTTAGAGGAAGAGCCGAGATGGAAGAAGAGGGGGTTACGTGGGGCTTGAGGAAGGGTGGGAATGGGATTGGGATTTTGGAGTTGGGGGGGGGGGGGGGGGGCGCGAGCCTTGGACTGTTTGGAGAGGAGAAGGGATGGACGATATAGCGGGTAGGCGGTTCACGGGGTGTCGTAGGGGCCCACCATTCTGCCGCCAGACAAGCCCGTCATGATCCGTTTTCCGGGGAAGCCATTTTGGATGCTTTCGTCGGTCCGGTCCCTTAGAGCTTAGCTTCTTGAAACGACCAGATGGGTCGGAGAGGTCCTGCCAATGAACGCTGGGTCGCTTTTAGGACCTTTGCTAGGTTGTTAGTTTTTACCCTGCGTGATGTTCTAATTCTTAATTGGTGGGATTTACTTGTGTAGATAACGGCGAGAGAGCTGTTGGATTGTTTGATGCGTACTCGACTCAGGCACTTTATGGAAATGCTTGGTTAGTTGCATTGAAAAAAATTAAGACCGCAAAATAGTCTAACTTGATTATTGCATGTGACTCAAGAGGACATATTTTAGATTGATTAGTCTACATCAAGAGAGCCTGGATGAAGTTTTGAACCAAGATCCACCACATCTAGGATTCAATGATGATCCAAAACTTTGAAAAGAAAAAAATTTTGTAAAGTGGTAGGAGACAAAGTCGGCATGGAAGTTATGTTCTAGCTTCTATCTAAATTAATTTTTTTTGCAATAATTTTTATTTTAAAATTCATCTTGAGCAAAAGGAGAATTTCACTTGAATCCTAAAAGGTCAAGTTTCAGTGGTATAAATAGAGCTCCCATGGTTTTGTGCGTATTAGTGAGAAAAAAGTCAAAAAGGTTTTGCCATATTTTATATCTAATTTATTTTGTTTAGCTAGAAGAAAAATTTAATCTAAATTGTAAAAAAGATGCGTCTTGACATAGAGAAAGGACTTGTGCAATAATCCTATCTATTTTTGGGGAAAATAAAATGGTTAGGATTCTGCTTTTTGCAATTTTAGATATTTTTTAATATTTTATCATGAGATTGAAAAGGATCCATATGACAGATCTCATTAATATAAAAAAGAATCTGCATGATATTCTCATCTATCTTTGGTGAAAGGAAAGGACTTAGTACTATGCTTTCAAGAATTCTTGGTAATTTTTTTTAAGATTAAAAAGGATTTGTATAATAATCTTATCTATCTTTGATGAAAGTAAAAAAAAAAAAAAAGAAAGGGCTAAGGACACTTTCAAAAATTCTTGATGGCCAATCCAAATATATGCTGAGATTTGAGTTGAGCATATTAAATAACTCATTTTTTGCACCTGATCCAATTAAATATCTAAGTAGGCATAAAGCATCCCCCTCCTCCAATTATATGTTTTTAATTAAAATATTATTTATCATATGTTTTTTTGACGCTCATATTGTACTATTTAACCTCTGCTATGAATTTTCTACTACCACTTCTTTTAAGAAAACCTTTTTGCCACCGATTATAATGCTAGCATCCTACAAAGTAAAGAAAACCCTTGAAATTGAATAAGCGTGCATGACAGGCAATATGAGTTAGACCGTTTGACTCATGGAAAGTCTGGCCATCTCACTCCCAAGCATGAAAACTATTTATTGACAGAACTCAAAAGGAAGTTCTTGGCCTCACCTTTCAATTGACAATACATAGAGCCATAAACCAAATTAATTCTCACCTTTTTCCCATTTCCTTCAAAAAATAAACAACCGATTTGTCTCTATAACTTTTAAATTATAAAATCCATAACTAAGAGTTATTCCACTCGTGAATGCTAACAAAACTTCATGAAAAAGAGGGTAAAGAAAGAAGGCACAACATTAGAATTGATTCTATTGAAACTTGTTCAATCCATTTCCGATACTCTTCAAGAATAGAGTTTGATTTGCAAAATTGGACAGATGCTAAATTTTAAAGGATCGGTAACATTTATCATCAGAAGATCAATTTACGTAGTAAAGATGAATGTATTCATACTCCCATGTCAATTAAGAGACCCACAAGTCATAGTTTACCCTCAAACAGGTGTGTAGAGAGAGAGAGAGAGTTGGTCCAAGTCCAGATCCAATGTATTGCACCCATGTCCCATTGGCATGATAAAGTGCAAACGGAGAGCAATGAGCATTATCCCCGAGGCAGAAAGACATCCTTGGGTGAAGGGAAGAATAGTCGGAAGTATGACCCTCAAACATAATGTAATCATATATGTCCTGGTTAATTAATCATAGCATTGAAATCATAAGGCATATATAAATGGATATAAGCCGAGATTTGCGGACCTAAACGGTTGTCTTTGATGTTGGTTGTGGCGTCCAAGGGGAACATGAGGCATGCCTCTGAGATCTCCGAATCCACCGACCCCACTATAATATGTTCATTCTACTTCTTTTAACACGTCCTGCAAAGGCCTCCTCGCCACCTGCCAGGGCCATTTGACAACTTGGCCCATTCTTCCACCGGCATCTCTTCAAAAAGCTCTATTGTTATGTATACATAAAAAAAATTATTAGGTAGACCAGATCCACCGTAGATCTAGAATAAAATCAATTTATTTGGTTATTAGATGGATTCGTTTCATGCTAGGTCTATGGTGGATCCGGTGAATTCTTCTTAGATGGATTCATTTCACTTATGCGTGAAATTGTTACGTGGATTCATTACATTCTAGGTCCATGATAAATTTGATCCATCCAATGATTTCTCTATGCATGGTATAAGGCTTCCCTTTCCTCCACCTTTTTAAATTCTCTCTCTCCGAGTCATATGCTGGACTCCTTTCCATCAATCATTAGCATTGCATGTGAACTTTTTTGGACACTATGAGCTGAAGTGGCAACCCCATTATCTTTATATTCGCCTACATAGATTATGCAAAGTCATGCATAGTGCCAATATGATTATATATGACAGCCTCAGTGGCTAAATTAGAACCGTTACCCTCATTATGTTCTATATTCAAGCACATTATATAGATTTTAAAAAAATATTTTACAGTTATATCTAAAATATTTTTTTGAGAAACAGAAACATAGCATCATGATTGGTATGATTGTCGTGAACTTGAAATTAGTAGTCACAAGTTATTTGTAGGTTGTTACGTGCGTTTATAATTCAATAGAGTTGTGTCGAAATTATTGTGATGACTTTTTATTCTTTAACTATGCTTAAATATCCGATCATCTTCTTCTAATCATAAATGATTAAAGGGAATTGGCGAGAGGTAATTATCTAGCTTTGCTCGGATGTTCCTGTGGTGATTGTAGGCACTTTAGGAAACATTGCTGCCACTTGGATAGAAAATTGAAAAGAAAGGAAGGAATGGCAAATTGGTGCCAAGTTGCACCGGGTTTACATGGCACTGGTTTCTCTAAGGTCAATCATGGAGCAAAGTTTTCTAGGATCCAAATGTCAAGCCGGCCATCCAATCAGACTTGGCAACTTGGAGGGGAGAATCATAGGATTTGAGATTGATTTAGTAGAAATGCAACAAGACAACTTGCTAAATTATATTCTTATGATGGAATAGACCATGAGCTGCAAGTCCTTCTCCCACCCCAACCTCGGTGGAAAATTCGCTTTTAAGATGATAGCATTTCAAGAGACCTTGTCATTATCAAAAATCTCTTCAAGGAGCATCCTCCCTTCATTTTCTCAAGTAACGGAGATGGAGTTGCTCCCTTGTCTCAAAATAAGTACAAACTTATCTAAAGAACAAAGCTTTTGAAGTGACCTACTCATTCACGCTTTGCTGTTTACTTTCTCGAATTAGAGGGAGGCACGCAAAAACTCTTTCGAAAAAAGTCTCCCCTTTCTTATCTTCTTGCTCCAACGCCATATACTAATACATGAAGAGAGAGAGAGTGTGTGTGTGTATCTCTATTCCCACCTACAAGTCAGGAGTGGAATTGGGGATTTGGGGCTGGTGAGGGGTTTGTATGAGGTGGACTTTAATGAAATATTGTAGTAACCGAAGGACTTGTTTGCAGCTGTCACTAAAATTAACTCTGGTGTATGGGGCCTAGTTCAATTTCAATAGATGAGACGGAAAAGGTAACTTTGCCCCCGTCAGTAGATTTGCATGACATGCTTTGTTCATAAATTGACTTGTTGACTTAAGGCTTTTATTTGAAGTGATCATGCCATGCAATGTACCGGGACGACTGGGGTTGGTCTAAAACTAGACAACCCAAATAAATAGAATACTAAGTTATATAGGGGCTTCTATGTAACTATCACTTACACGTTAAGCTTCAAGCACGAGGCGAAGATAGTTATGACAAAACTCTATGGTATGTAAATATTATAGCTAGGTTTCTTAAATCGAGTTCAAACTAATCTCATCATGCAGCATGCCTCGACTAGCTTGAATTTACTATTAAAATATGTTCCAAATAAAACTCTTTCGATATCTTATTTGCTACATTTGCCCAATCTTATTAATACAAAGATAATTTTACTTGATGGTGTCTAGTTGAGAATATATATTTCAGACATTTTCACTGCACTTGGAGATAGGTTCACCATCGAGTCAAGTCTAGTCCAATGCTTATTTTTTTGAAGTGGCTCTAGCATGCTTTCACCTGGTCATGGGCAGACTGAGTCTCTTCGAATCCGCTTTTAGGATCTTTGTGAAAAAGAGGATGAAGCAACCAAGGCTTTAGAGCTGGTCAAACAACAATGAGTCAAATATGGATTTGGTGGATCATTGCTCATGCTCATTTTATATCTATTTTGGAGCGAAGTGGGGTAGGTAGGATTACATGGATCAGATTAGACAGATCAAGTTGGATAAAAAGAATAGTATAAACAAATTTGCTTGGAAATTTTTTTTTTCACTCCAAATTTTCTAAACCCATTTGGTATGAGTGATGCTTATTCTAATCTTTATTTCTTCTTAAATTTTCAATAATAACAAATTTTTAAAAGACGATGGAAGTGCAAACACTATCAACATTTCATCAAGATAACGAGGAGAAAACCATGTCACTCGAGGTTGTCATGGAGAAATAATTATACAATACCTACCCCACACACCCCACCTCTAACAAAAAAAAAAAAAAAAAAAAAAAAAAAGGAAGAGATGCATACGTTGTATTCCTGTCTTTTTTAGAATTTTTTAAACTAATTTCCTCTTATCACAATGAAATATCAAAACTCTTCTTCCGTGCTTTTTGCTTTTTATTTTTTACTTTGCAATGTATCTACCATCCTCATTCAATATATGTACATGTTTGCACATATCTACATGAGCACAAGAACATTTTGATAAATGCCAATACTTTACAAGTGATAAAAGGGCAATCAATATCGCATTGCTTATATAAATTTGGTATCGAGAAAAAAGAAATAGATATATTGACATAAGCAAACACACACAAATTTTGTGCACCATAAAAAGTTAATATGAATCTATCCTCTGTGCTTCTCAGTTTTTCTCTGATTTTCAAAACATTATGATGGAACATCGTTTGATTTAAACTTATATATCACATTTAGTTATTACATTATAATGTTCATTTTGGTCGAGCAGTTGTAGTAGAAGATACATAAACCATTTGACACTAGTGTATTTGATTAAACATATTTAAAATATAAAATTTAATTTTAAATAGAAATATATCAGTAAATAAAAAATGAAAAGCTAAATAACACATTCTGTAACTATTATATAATGCTATCAACATGGCCACCATATAAAATATATCACTTCACCAGTTTGCATGCTACATGCACTTAAACTAGTCTGCTCTAATATAAAATTAATGCTTTGAAATGATTTGCAGGTTATAATACTACATGGTTCAACCAAATCAGAGGAGATCACCTATAGCAATGCAACATTTTCTATGTGCATCACATGCATCATGGATTCATGAATCTTGATAATAACCAAATAAATAATACATGCCAGAATCGATCTTAATATGATAATAGCGTTCTTGGTACATAGTATATAGCCATCGTGTACCTTAAACGGAAATCACACACTTATAACGGCCATCATTTACATTATTGTTCTACGAGTCCTAGGCCCAATCTTCGAGGGCCAGACCTGGATCGGGTCCGCCAAACTGCGGTCTGGGTGAGGGCCCTTTGTCCGTAGGCCGGCTTGGTCCAGTGTTCGGCCCATTAGGCTCATTTGGGACGGAGAATTCTTTGTGCACCACAGATGACGTAGAAAATTTAATATGAAGTGTATTATTTTATATAATTAATTTATATAATTATTATTTTTTAATATATATTTAATATATATAATTTTATTTTTTTATTTAAAAATTTTAATTGATAAAAATATTTTTATTCAATGAAAAAATTTTTTATATAAAAAATGATAATTTTGATGCATCCTGATAATATTTTCATCATTCAAAATTTTCAAATAAAAAAATAAAATAATAAATATTAAATATATATTAAAAAATAATTAGATAAAAATATTTTTTCTATATTATGATATCTTGATCCATATTATGACATCTTAGCTCATATTATGACATTATGTATATAAAAAATTATAATTTGATGTGAAATATCATAATTTTTGTATAACATATCATGGCATCGTGCATATAGAAAATCATAATATGTTACAAAATATTATAATTTTTTTTTAAAAAAAATATTTTTACTATATAAATTTTTAAATAAAAAATAAAATAAAAATTAAATATATATTAATAAATGATGACTATACGATCAATTATATGAAAGCGGTGTACTTCGCGTAGCATTTTGTACACCCCCTGCGATGCACAAAGAATTTCTCAATCCGGGATTAGTTATAAAGCCCTGCGTATCCCACCGCTATCGTGAGTTTCGATGTTTTTCCCTCTCCCGTGTTCTGCCCCTCGAGTCTATCTCGTCGCATTCCGTTCCAAAACCCTAATCTCGATGAAACCCTACCTATTCCCATCTCCGTCCTCCTGAAGTCCTAGGCCACTCTCCCCTCATCGGCGTCCTCTTCCTGCACCCTTCGATGTCTGTCCAATCCCCTGAATTCAAGTACATCACCGAGGGATGCCTCCAGGAATGGAAGGCCTCGAACGCTGCCTTCAAGCTCCCCGATCCGGTCCCTATGAACCGGTTCCTCTACGAGCTCTGCTGGGCCATGGTGCGTTCGTCTTCTAGGGTTTTGGGATGTGTTTCCTTGCGTTCTTGATGGTATAGGTGGGTTCTTGATGGGGTTTGGCGCAGGTTCGCGGGGATTTGCCGTTCCAGAAGTGCAGCGTGGCGCTGGGTTCGGTGGTGTTCGTGGAGGAGCAGCAAAGGGTGGAGATGGCATCCATCATCGCTGATATCATCGCCCACATGGGGCAAGATGTGAGTTTTAGTTCTCTGAGTATCCTTATACTGTGAAACTTTATTGGATTAGCTGATAGCTGTTGATTTGGATTCTTGCGTGCATGGTGAGAATTCTTTCAAACTTTATTTGATCTTGAAATCCTGGGTACTTTTTGGAAAGCGAATAATGTGGCTGCATTTTGGACTTGGACATCATCATTTTCCCTAAAAAGGGGTCAACTAGGTCCGAATTGAAATACATCTTTTTATGAACCGTGCACAACCTCTTGCACTGTTTATAATTGATGTTAATTAAGTCTTTAGGTTGGGCTAGATATTGGCTACTTATCAACAAGCTCGTTTGCAAATTGTTCTGAATGTGAGACTGATCCTAAACTCCAAACATCTTATCATAGTTGAGTTTGGGACGCATTTAGCTGTGAGACCAACGTGCATGCCTCTTGGAATATATGCTATCATTGGAATAGGATAATTAATTCTATAGAAGTGACTTTGCAAATTATATATAGATTAATGTTCTTTATGTAAATCAAAAATCTTTTAAAGCTCTGAGTCTCTCTCTCTCTCTCTCTATATATATATATATATATATGCAAATTGTTCTGAATGCGAGACTGATCCTAAACTCCAAACATCTTATCATAGTTGAGTTTGGGACGCATTTAGCTGTGAGACCAACATGCATGCCTCTTGGAATATATGCTATCATTGGAATAGGATAGTTGATTCTATAGAAGTGACTTTGCAAATTATATATCGATTAAGGTGCTTTATGTAAATCAAAATCTTTTAAAGCTCTAAGTGTGCGTGAATATATATATCAAGAATTATTCTATGTATCAATCCTTACATCTCCTACAACCGGTGGAGTAACAAGCAGTTTTGATATGCTGGGAGATGTTATTGTTGTGGAACCTAATGCCTACATTGCATTTGTGGGCAAAAGAGTAATTGAACAAACTTTGAATAAAACAATATCCGATGGTTCATAAATGGTTGAGTATTTATTCCATAAGGGCTTATTTGACCCAATTGTACCACATAATCCTTTCAAAGGTGTTCTGAGTGACTTATTTCAGCTCCACGATTTCTTTCCCTTGAATTAAAATTCAAAAAATTAATAAAGTATAGTACTAAATAAAGTTATTTGTAGCGAACAAGTATTTAGTTCATTGTAATAAAAAAAAATAAAAAGAATGGTGTTTTCTTGGATGACATAAGTTCTACTTGTAATAAGAGTTAGAAGTTTCGGGTAATTACTTTTTAGTTTTTCCTCCATATCTATTTTTTTATCCTACCTCTATTCATGATTAGTAATCACGAACCTTCTATCAACAGGATCAAAAAGTGAATTTCTTGCTTATATATATATATGTGTGTGTGTGTGTGTGTAGATAGATAGACACACATATACATATATTTATAGATATACACATGCACATACGCATATATATATATATATATATATATATATATATATATATAGATATATATATATATATTGGATTGTTATGTAGTAGGCTGTCAAACATAAATGATTATCTATTTTAAAACTTTTCGAAATCCATAGGGTAATCCTTCCCAAGGAGGTTGCATTAATGTGTTTTGTTGTATGTAACTAGACTGCTGGAGGTTCAATTACTGCAGCTACCTTTTTGTAATGCTTGCAACTCAAATAAGGTGGCTAATATGAAAAGCAAAAGGCTAGTTGATGGGTGGGGCACTTACTTTAACCCTTGTACTTTTACGTTATACAAACATTGAACAACTCTTGGATTCCCTCACGCCCAAAAAAGAGTAAGAACAAAGGGGAAGGAACCCATGGGTAATAAGTTATCATTTTCATCTTCGAGGCACAATTTATAAACCAAGAACTCACACAGAAACATCTTCATGGCCCATTGATGAACCTCGTATTTTAACCTAGTAGCTGACTAGCCTCTGTGTGCTTTGAAATTTGACATTAGTTTTTAAGGATTATGATGTTCACTTATACTATTAGATTTATTAAGGATTCATTGAAATGCATGCATTTTGAAATCTGACCAAAGATGGTAAGTTGATAATATTCCTCTCTCTCTCTCTTTTTTTTTTGAAAAGGATGATCATGTTAATCCTCAAATTGTTTGAATTATTAAGGATCCAAATGCTTTTTTTTTTTTGGTTTTTTTTTTTTTGGGGGGTGGTGGTGGTTAGAGTGGGTAGAGATTTCATATATCTAGATGACCTTTTTTTTCTTTCTTTTTTTATAAACCATTGGGAGGGTCCTTGGATTTCTTTTAGTGGATCAATTTATTTTACCTGGCCGTTGTCCCATAAACATCATGCTGCTGATAACTGATACGAAGACAGGCTGTGTTGTGGTAGAAAGGTTTGTATTTGATACTGATCTGCCATTTTATTCTTTATTTCTTGGGTATTAATCAGATCTGTAAACTATTCAAGGAACACTTAATATTTTTGCTTTTCTTTTTAAAATATTGTTTTCTTGTGCTGTATGCTATTTCCGGCCTTTTACTTGGCCATTTTTTTTCTTTTGTTGGGGGGGGGGAATATAAGATGTTCTTCTCTTCTGTATAATGGAGCTTACATGATAAATTATGTATGATGAACTAGCTTAATTTTCTGATCTTCCAGCTTACGATGCCTGGAGATTGTCGTGCTCGTCTCATCAAAATGGTAGGCAATTTACTTTCTAATTATTTGGCCTTAGTTTACATAATTTGATATTAAAAACCTATAATTTTCTTGCTTAAACATGATACACTTGATTAATTCTTTTGTTTTAATTGATGTTAACAACGTTGAGATATGAGAAACCCTGATCATGTATCAATTTCTTTTCATATAAATGGATTTTTATTGAATTTTCTCTGTTAAGCACTAACTTTCGGGAATCAAGTTATAACTATTTAATTTGTGCATTTGCACTATATATTGCAATTTTTTTTTTATTCCTAACTGTCGTTTTGAATGGGTTTTAGTTTTATCTTTCATCGTGTCATTAGGCTCTTTTAGTCATTTTGACCAGCACTAGTAACATGTATTGTTTACAAACTGGAATATTTTAGGATCTTGTAGGATGGTACATCATTCACCCACACCTGCTTATATATCAATGCTGCCACTTCTAAGCGGTTGATCTTTAATATGACATAATACCTTCCATTTTTCTTTTTGAATGATGCCAAATTATTACTTCGAGCAGAAGTATTTATCAGCATGCTTGCCAAAAACAAGATTGCTCTCAAGCTGTCCATTGTTGAATGCCATTTGTATAAGAAAATTGATTGATCCAGACCATTTTTTTCCAGGCTTTTGAGACTGGCAGGTTCTGGTTGCCCCTTGTTTGTCTAAATCCTTAAATTCAGTGCATCTGATCTATCATTCTGAATTAATAGTGCCGAATGTTGGGCTATGTGTAGGCATAATTTGTTGTTTTGGCTACATCATTATCAAGAGTGGCTTTGAAAGCAGTTTCTTGTTATAGCACATGACAAAATATTCCATCCTGATCATGAGCATTTTTGTCCTGAAAATTGTTCACATTATGCTCCATTCTGTTTATTCCATAGACTTTCACTTCCCAGGCTTCTAGTTATAAGCACAATCTTTTTTACAATTGGAGATGGTTGATTAAGAATGTTCTATAGGTTATTATTGGAAAGTAGCATATTTCTAAAGCAATAGAATGCTGGAAATATATATTATAAATTTTCTCCTGATTGATTCACCACCTGCTAGAATTGGAGGCTGCTATTAAAATCATGTCTTAGATTTGCTATCCAGAAAGTTCAGTTTTTGGTCTTTTTCCTTTTGCCTATGGAATTATAGAGGCCGACACTTTGAAACGCACAAGATGACACAGCATGAGACTTTGTGGCACTTCGAAAATGGAGTTTGTTGCTTACATCAGCTAAAAGTGAGGAAACTTAGCACACGTTTTGGGAGTGTGCTGTCAAAAAGAAGTCTTTTTAAATTGATGACACTTGGATTCTCATCTAGTTTTCCTACTAAAGAATATTAGCATCAAGTGCCCAGGCTCATTCTTGTGGTCTAACACCAATTTCTTCCTTCTTCCTTTTCATGTTATTGTGGCACAGCATGAATGTAAGTTTTCTTTCAGAAAAAAAATGCACTTACTAGTTACTTAGTCTAGTTGTTGAAATAATTTGGCTGGCACATATATACATATGTAAGCATGGATACATCACATGTTGCTCTTTGTATGAAATTGTCCTTTTGTTGGGTTTTCCGAGGGTTGAAGTGTCATACACTTAGGAAAATCTGGACATCTGGCACCTTTGCTAGGTGTTTCGATAACACTGTGTTGCATGGGAGTCCTTGTGTTCCTTTCCATGTGCATGCAAACAGGCAACTTTTCTTGAGGGCATGATATTCTCCTTTAATTTGCGTGGTTAATCTGTACAAGTTCATCCCTGTAGGTTGAAATAGCATGAGATTTCAAGTGCCATCATGTGTGTGGTCAGCATGTAATATTTTATTTTTATTTTGGCACAGCATGGTATATCTGCCAGCAAGGCACAAAATCGCACATCCGTCAGCACCATAAGTGGAAAAGCATGGTTCCAATAACTCTTAGAAAAGATCATGCCTTAACTAATCTACTTAAGTTGTTGTCAAAGGCCACAACCTTCTTACTAATGATGACCCAATGCTACTTTCATTGATCTGTTGGTTTGTAGTTTGTTAAAATCAATTTCTGGTCGAATTGTTGCTGGTAACAATATTGGCCAATAAGAAGTGTCTACAATAATTGTGGCTTCTGTAAAACTCTTTGAATTTTAGTCTTCTATATAATGTCTGTCATTTGTGTTATGAAGAATTGATGATATCTTTTCATATGTAGGCAAAATGGCTTGTCGAGTCTTCATTGGTTCCATCTAGGCTTTTGCAAGAGAGTTGTGAGGTAAGACCTGTTATCTGCTTACATTGTCCTTTTTTTTTTTTTTTTTTTTTTTTTTTGCACTGATGCATTTCCTTTCCATATTTAAAGTGGTACTCTTCTGCTTCTTATTTGTAGGAAGAATTTCTGTGGGAGTCTGAATTGAATAAAGTAAAGGCTCAAGATTTGAAGGCCAAAGAGGTATAAACTTTAAATTGAGTTGGATAGCGTTATCTAGTTTTACTGTCTATCTTTCGTGCATATCCCCATCCTCCTCTTTCTTTTAACCATTAAGAAGTCTGTAAAGAGGAAACATGCCGTCCACATTCTGGCAATAGTTTTTATATGTGGCTCCTTGAGCATGTGCAGTGCTACTGTCAATCGATGAGGGCTTTTGATGGACTTTTTTCTAAACCTTCATGTACAATTATTGTTTATTGATGCTTTCTGTTTATGAAATTTTAGCTTGCTGCATGAGATCTTACACTTGCTAGTGGCAGAGGGTTCGGTAAAAAAATATTTTTGTTTGGTTCAAGGATATAGGAGCGGTCCATGTTGTTGTGCAGTAGTTGGTATTTGTCGTACTGACGTGAATAAGACACCCAGAATTCCTTGGCACTGGTTCCTAGGAAAAGCACTGCAAACTGGTGTTTTAAATGTAGTGGATGTGGTTGCATAAGTTACTGCCCATGGGGGTAAGGCTGCATACATTTGATGCTCTCTAGACCTTGCAATGGCAGGAGCCACATGCTTTAGGCTGCCTTTTTTAAAATTATTAGTCGCTTATATGTCTAGCCAATCGAGGAGTATAAGAGGGTGGATAACTGATTAGATGTTATGGCCTTTTGAATTGAAGATAGTGTGGCTATTTTGTTTGATGACTATATGGACAGGTAATTACCCCAGTTGTGTTACTGATTAACTGAGAGCATGTGTTACATGGGGTCTGCTGAAAGCAAATATGCTCAGATGTAATCTTGTGGTATAAATGGCACCAACATAATGTGTATATCAAAGTTGTATTTCTGCACTCAGGGCTAAGATTAATATACCTTGCTGCATTAAACTAATGGATGTATTATTTACCTCTCGATTAATTATGTACACATATGATAGGTAGATAATCTATAATTATTTATGTTTTCAATCTGTTTTCAATACTGAACATTTGATTGGAATTCTTTTTCCCCTTGCCAATCCCCTTTTCCCCTTTCCAAATCTGGATGCTTGATCCTTTTCTCTTGTATATAATTATGTCTGCAGGTTAGAGTAAACACCCGCCTTCTTTATCAGCAAACAAAATTCAATCTTCTACGAGAGGAGAGCGAGGGCTATGCCAAACTGGTGGGTTACTTGATCTTCTTCCTTTTCTTTTCTTTCTTTCTTTCTTTTTTTTTTTATTGAGTCTTTATGATGAGAGGAACTAAGCATGATCAATATCCTTCACTTGCTACAATGGGCTTGCACTATGAGTCCGGTTAGGGTATTTTCATTATAACATTCTTTTCAAGTTAATAATGTCAATCATGGTCTGTTTTTCATCATATGACTAAGTTCCTTGTATTGATATGAAGAACCCAGATTTACAAAACAATGTTTGTAAAGTAGTCCACTAGGTGGTTGTGCATTTAGGATGGCAAAGTGATTCTATTTTTTTACATTTCAATGTGGTTAATGTTTGCTTGATTTGTTAGTTTTTTGAAGTATAATGGTTCTTTGGTAATTTTGTCGGGTTGCTTTGATCATGTCATACATTAGTGTTGTGAAGGCAAAGAGCACTTTGTTCTCTTTAAATGCATAGCATTGTGAAGGTTGATGTTGTTTACATTCCTTCAAGTTGAAGACATAATCTTGGTTTCTGGTTGAGTTCTATTTGAGGCTATAAGAAACATTTTTGTCAGTTTTTGATTTTAGTTTTCATGGTTCCAGTCTGGAAAAAAAAAGATTACCAAAACATAAAAGGGCAAGTTAAGGTTTAGGAACATTCAATAAAGTAATTGGATACATAATATGATTCAATAAAAATGTTGTGGATTATACAAGATTTTTTTGGAGGTAAGAGAATTATTACAAGAGTTTAGCATATTGTTTGGGTGTATGGTTTCATTGATTTTGGTGCATTCTTTTTAAAATGTTGGATCAAATAGCAGAAAACTGCAAGTAGATGTAAACCACAACGTGCTGTTTGGGTTATAATTTCATAAGGTTTTATAGGATTTCCCCTTAAGTTGCCAAGGCATGTGCTGGCTACATGATAGTGTGGAAGTGCTGCTCCACTTTACCCATCTAGCTCTAATTTTGATATGTATCTCTTCATTTGTCTCTCGTTTTGTTTGTTTAACAAATTGTTGACAATGATAACCTTGAAAAATATTAGGCAGTAGTAGTATAAAAGTTAAAAATTTTACTAGGCAACTTTTTGAAGTATAATATAATTTCTATGGGAATTATGGTTTTAAAAACCGCTAAAATGGGATGATACGGCTGGTACCATACTGTTCCAGTAGGAAACCAGCATGAGTATGGGTTCTGGGATGCTGAAACAGCTGTTGGTACGATACTGGTATACCAATGGCTTTTCTAAACTTTTGGAATATGTTAGCTGTGGTATGGACTATCGGTATTGGTATCACATTGATGCGGTAGTCTTTTGATGGAAGAAATGGTATGGGTTGGGTATTCGCATTTAAAACCTTAGCGGGAATATTATATGCCAAATATGTGCTTTGTGTTAATAGACCTATATTATTCTTGACAAACACAATTTCAGTGAGAATCCTATGCATGACATATGTGTATTTATTTTCAAAATTTAAATCCCTAATTTGCCTGTATGTTCTTGTAAGTTGTTTTACATGTGTAGCACATGCACTCCTCTCATAATAGGCATTTGTATGATAATGCTCATGTCTCTCTATGAGTCCAATTTTTATAAAAACAAATCAACTAATCTAGTAAATAAGCTCTTCCCATAATATAATGTAATGATAATGCACACGTCTTCTTAGAAGTTCAGTTTGTATTAAGATACAAAAACAAGTTATCTCTACACATAGCTAAACCCATTTCACTTTCAAGTGTTTATTTGCTTTTTGATTTATATTCTTTATTTGGTTCATTGGCAAGTGCTCACCAACGTCCTTTCCTTATTTTTGTGCTTTGTAGGTGGCGCTTCTTTGTCAGGGTGGTTTAGATTTGACAACTGAGAATACATCAACAGTGACAATTAGCATAATTAAGGTTGTCTTTTTCCGTGGATGTAATAATGTCATTAGGTGAATATCTTTCTTTATCTTAATGGTCTTTAATCTATGATCTTTCGCAGTCATTAATTGGGCACTTTGATCTGGACCCTAATCGTGTTTTGATGTTGTAAGTTGTCTCGCCCTTATGTCACTACATCTTCCTCATGTATTTTATCCCTTTGGCTTTTCTTTTGCAAGGCTAATCATTACATTTTTTTATCTGTTTCCCACCTTTTAGCCTTTCTTTTTTAATTTTTTTAAAAGGCTAATTTATTTTACAGCAAACCTGTTTGCTAGCTTGTGCTGCTTTCCATTTCTAGAAGAAGAGTCTATTACTGGATTTATTATTGTGCTGCAACTGATGAGAGATGCTTGCCTATACATGATTGGTCAGGTTGGAGTGTTTTGAACTTATCCTGAGAATGCTGCTTTTTATAATCTCATTCCTATATTTCCAAAGGTATGCTTTTTATTGAGATTTTTCTTTTAAAACTCTCAAGTGTGCTTGATTTTGTTATATCGTGCTTGTTTGTTTTTGGCAGTCACATGCTGCTCAGATTTTGGGGTTTAAGTTCCAGTATTATCAACGTATGGATGTGAACACACGTGCTCCTTCCAGTCTTTATCAGCTTACAGCTTGCTGGTGAAAGCAAACTTTATTGATCTTGATAATATGTAAGTTATGTTCACTTATCTTACTCAGTAATTTCAATTCCTTCAGAATTTTCTGACATGTTACTTGAGGCCTCCATTCCTTTTACTTATAGCCTAATATATTTTGCATTAAGTAAATTTTGCTTGTTAAGACTTCATTTCAGTGTCTTAATACTTGAACAAAAATGTATTTGGCACTTCCAATGACTATTATTAAATCAAGAAGGATAAAGTTTGTATTTAATGTCATATTACCTTGTTGAAAGACCGGAAGCATGTTCTATGAAAGAAATTAAAGGCTGGCTCTGTCTTTCTTTCCTCTGTTTTTTTATGTTTCTTTTTCTTTTTTCAAATCTAACAGTGTCTTTTGTTTTGCATCACACATGGTGATCATAAATTTGAATAATCCTGCTACAAGTGGGGTTCATTGAGTCTTGAGGATGTCCTGATCTGCTGCATCCTTATCTGGAGTAGGCTTGTTGATGTGGTATTTGCTGGGTGTTCTCTTGCTTGAGTTTAGAAAGCTTTGAAGATTTGTTCATTGAGGCAGGGTATTGGATCACAAACTTATCTGAGATATAAAAGTTTGGTTTCTCGGACAGTGAGCCTATTGATGGAATTATGGCAGTTAACTTTTATAAAGCTGGGTTGCTTTGGAATGTTGATGTCTGTTTGAAACTTTCTGAAGGTATCCACTTTGATGTTCCATTGGAAAGAGTTTTGCAGATACTTTCATCAGTTTCATGTTATGGTTCCAGTGCTGCATCTTAATGTCTTTCCTTCATGGTTGTTTTTGTGGTGGAATTTGATGGATATGTTGACTTATGGTGGAGTTTGATGGATATGTTGACTGATGAGGGTTTTGGTTACTACAATTTCCTTGGTGTTATGCTTACAGTGGTGCATATTGACATCTTTCCTCCATGTACTTTTTGTGGTGGAATTTGAAGGTTATATTGACTAACAAGAGATATTCTGATTGCGATGCTTTTGTTAATTTTTTCTGTAGACTGTTCTTGTGGCAACATGCAAAGAGAATCAATGGCTGCTCAGAGTGCAGACAGATGTGAACATAAAAGCACAATCAGAGTTGAATAAGTTCATGCCTGTCAGATTCCAGCTTGGACAGTTTTAGATTGAGGGTAATTGGAGATGTGTTTGTTGGTTGATGATGGTTGCTTCTCTTACCATTCAAATGAATCTATACATTGCTAACTAAATATTATAATTATTTGCAATATAGGAGGGGCAATCATGGACTGCAAATAGCTGGTACAGGCAGATTATGTTTACTAGTTATATGAAGCCCCTCCCGTACACTAATTGTTCTATAAACTTGTTGATTCCTGAAGATGACAACTCTATGTGCATGGAAGACTTTGGATCTCGAGCATTATGACAAAGATGTAGTATTTCACGAGAAGCTTAGGTGAAGACCATTTTTGAGATGTGTTTTTGTTTGAGATGGAAATGCAAAAACCATCAAGCTGATATTGGTAGCAAGTAACTGGTGATTATCAGGAACCCGTTGTCCTTCCCATTCCTAAGTTGCTGTTGTAGTTAATGACATTGTCTCTTGAGAAGAAAATGGCAAATTGCCAGACAAGCATCCGATCAGCTCGTTAGTGAGGGAACCTGAGTGGTGAACATCATCATGAATCTACTGTTCTCACCATTGTTTTATGTACCTTGCATCATTGAAGAAGAAGCCATGGGGGACTTTATCCTGATTAAATTTGCATTCGTTGATGAATAATGCGTTTGCTGCATCAAAGGCGAGTTTTGTGCACGCTAGTGTCATTTTTTTGGATCGATTTCATATCCATTGGTTTTGGTGCTATGCAAAGTGAATCATTTTTATTGTTTTATTATTTTTGTGAAGTTTGTGCTGGATGAAGATGGGTACGTCAAGTCATTACTAAATACTGTGGTCTCAGCTGCTTATCTTATTTTTTCCAGTCTGAATCAGAACTCCGTATTGAACCTTAACAGATGAAGAAAGAGTACGTGTAGCTACATCATTAAAGTTGAGTTAACAAAATTAGTACTTCACTGTAGGCACATGATGGCGATAAGGAGTTCACCTGTGCTTTTTATATTAGATGTCTGCAGTTGCTACTGTATCAGCATCTAAATGATAACCAGCAGATGTTATTGTTGTTTTTTCTAAATTTTAGGATATGCTAATTAATAATTTTAGTATCATTCGAAAGAGGCGTATTTCTGTTGATTATTTTATTAGTTCTTTTTTAATGTTTGGATCAAAATTGCAGGTCACCATACATAATCACTAGGTGTTCTGCATATTATGCATTTGACAATTTAAGGTGTTACTCAACTGTTTATTCTGCTCGTTTGGAGTATGATACACTATCCAGGCTCACTAAATGATGAATTATAAGTGACGTGTGCTTGTTTAATTCGTACTTTCATGTTATACTAGCAAGTAACCAATGCTATGCAGTGGGCTGTACTTAAATGATGATAAAAAATTATTAATAAAATATAATAATATTAAAATTAATATTTTTTTGGAATATATATATATATATATTTAAAAAATTATCTTGGTCACTTGAGGGAGATCGGAAGCGAGGGCTGACCTCGGTGACGATGGAGAGGAAGGCGATGGTGGAGACCAATGGAAGGTGGTGTCGAGGAGAGCGGGTGAAGAGTTCGGAGCCTCCCACCCGGTTGAGACTCCTGGGAATGCAAAAAATAGAGGAAATATCTGAGAAAAACATAGGAAAAATTAGCGAAAACAAAGGAAAGGTGGAAAAATTAAAAGGGAAGACCTTTTCCTGCATAGATTGTTCAATTTTTTACCTTTTACCTTTTTCCCTTTTTCTTTTCATTTCTTTCTCTTTTTCGGAGATATGTGGGAAGGAAAACACCCGAGGGAGATTGGAAGGGAATGCTGATGCCGGTGATGATGGGGAGGAAGGCGACAGCGGAGATCGATGGGAGGAGGCGTTGAGGAGAGCGTGGTGAAGAGTCCGGAGCCTTCCACCCGATTGAGACTTTTGAGAACGGAAAAAATAGAGGAAAACATAGGAAAAATCAATGAAAACAAAGGAAAGTTGGAAAAAATTAAAAGGGAAGACCTTTTCTCGCATAGATTGTTCAATTTTTTTCCTTTTTCCTTCTTTTTCTTTTTATTTCTTTCTTTTTTTTGGAGATCTGTGGGAAGGAAAGCACCTGAGGGAGATCGGAAGGGAGGGCCGACGCTGGTGACGATGGGGAGGAAGGCGACGGTGGAGACCGACGGGAGGTAGCTTTGAGGAGAGTGGGGTGAAGAGTCTAGAGCCTCCCACCTGATTGAGACCCCTGAGAACGGAAAAAAACAGAGGAAAGATCGAAAAAATCAACAAAAACAAAGGAAAGGTGGAAAAATTAAAAGGGATGACCTTTTCCCGCATAGATTGTTCAATTTTTTTTTACTTTTCCCTCCTTTTCTTTTCATTTCTTTCTCTTTTTTGGAGATCTGTGGGAAGGAAAGCACCCGAGGGAGATTGGAAGGGAGGCCGACGTCGGTGACGATGGGGAGGAAGGCGACAGAGGAGACCGACGGGAAGCGGCGGCGAGGAGAGGGGGGAGGAGCTGGGCGTCTGCGAGGCTCAAGAAGGTTCGAAGCGAAAAAGTCCGGAGGGCTCGGGAAGGTTCTTACGGAAAAAAAAAAAACAGTCGGGAAGAGTCCCGAGCATGACACGTGGCACGTTGGGAGGCCACTGGCTTCCCCTTTAATATATTCGTATAGATTTATACTATAGATGTTGCAACATTATTTATTTGAGTTAATCGAATCATTTAGCCAAGAAAAAAAGAAAGCTCTTTTCATGCATCTTGCATTGAACCTTATGCTTTGAACCCTGGTAGATCTTCTATTTAACTTGAACATATTCTCACTTTGACTCAAGTGGCCATTCTAGTTTGGATTACAAAGTAAGCAACCATCAAATGATTATGGGTCTTCTTAACCTTGGTCTTTGTCATTTCTAAGAATCAAGTCATTATCATTGAGATTGCTTTCAGTGATGTTTGAAGATGCACTTTTCTCATGAAAGTTGCATACTTGCTTTTACTTCCATGTTCCATATTTTTATGACTGAGCTGCTACTTTCAGACATTTCTCTTTTGCTCTGAGTGTGGTTGTGCCTCTCCTCCTTTAATATTCATCTATTGGCTTAGTGCATAATATGGACATGGCGAAAGCTATTTCGTTTTTGAGGGCATTGATTGTTAAAAATTGTGTCCTCGGTTGGAGCATGGAGCCTGAAAGGGATCATCACCAGGGAATAAGTTGACCATAAAGGTACCGATGGTTCCTGGTTAAACTACTGCTCTAGAGGTGCTTGGTTTGATAGATGTAAGCGATGCTTATAAATTTTTGTAGATTCATTTGACCATCAAGGTACTAAAATGTATGGCTGCTTTATGATTTGCTTTTTCAATGAGTTCACCTGATATCAATAACTTCAAGGTAGGTCAATCAGAAATAGGTTGCCTGATTTGAAGGAAACGTCTTATTGCTAGTAATGTGCTTGCTTTTGTGGTCGGATTTCGGGAAGCTGAATCTGCAATCAAGAATGAGGAAGAGAGGAAAATTGAGAAAGCATGGAGAAAAGATGAGATGTTGGAGTTCTACATTGAAACGAAAATTCAACTTCTAGTGATTTAATATCCTAGGTCCTCCATCAAAAGTCCTATACTCTTGAGTGTGGATGCGGGGAAGCAGGTACTTTTGAAACACTTTTAGCAAGGAAACTCTTAGGAAGCCGGTGCATTTTTGAGATTTCAGTATGATTCCAAAGCGGGTGCATTACCGTAGAAGATTCTGGCTGCTAAGTTATGGCCGGTATATTTCACAAATTAGGGGCTATTTTGAACTGTGAATGGTGCTAAGTTGCCTGCTCTTTCTATCTCTTCATCATAGATTGGCTAGAGGATGATAGAATTACATGTTTCCAAGGCTTTTAGATATTTTTCCCCATAGTTTACTGTAGATCTAGTTATAACTTAGCGTCTCGTAAAGGGTGCTCCAAACTGTAATTCTAGATGCAGCCATACCCTGACTCGTTGTTGAACTATTGTCATGTCAGATTAAGTAATAGTTTCATGAAGTAGTTCTTAGCTGAAATGGAGTGAAACTCGTAATTATTATATCATAAGAATTATATTGTCATGGAAAATTTGATTTTAAACATAAAAAAGTGTATGCCATTTAAATTCTGATTTAAAACAGTTCGAGTTAAAATATTTCTCTCAACGTTGAAAAGATGTTTATGGTAAATGGATCCATGTTGGTTTCATGAAATCAACCAAGTGAAGGCAATCAAGGTTGTTTGAGGCTGGAAATTTCTACTTCTGACTGCTAAGATTTTGATGTATTCTTGTGCAATAGTGATCTATGTATGTAGAAGAGAAAAATGTTGTAAGAAACTTAAATTACATAATTTACATTATCTTTTGGAGTTATTTAGTGAAGTAGAACAGTTGTGTTCCAGTTTTTCAATTTACTATCGCTGATCATCCAACTAGAAGAGAATCTTGTTTCCTGATTTGTTTTTACATTTTACAAAGGTGGTGATTTAGCTCCAATATTTGCATTTTTTTTTGAATGATATGATCATTGGGAATTCAAAATATGAGGCTGGGAAACTACAATTGTTGATAGAACACATTTATCACCATTTTTTAATTTAGTTTCATGAAGTAGTTCTTAGCTGAAATGGAGTGAAACTCATAATTATTATATCATAAGAATTATATTGTCATGGAAAATTTGGTTTTAAACATAAAAAAGTGTATGTCATTTAAATTCTGATTTAAAACAGTTCGAGTTAAAATATTTCTCTCAACGTTGAAAAGATGTTATGGTAAATGGATCCATGTTGGTTTCATGAAATCAACCAAGTGAAGCAATCAAGGTTGTTTGAGGCTGGAAATTTCTACTTCTGACTGCTAAGATTTTGATGTATTCTTGTGCAATAGTGATCTATGTATGTAGAAGAGAAAAATGTTGTAAGAAACTTAAATTACATAATTTACATTATCTTTTGGAGTTATTTAGTGAAGTAGAACAGTTGTGTTCCAGTTTTTCAATTTACTATCGCCTGATCATCCAACCAGAAGAGAATCTTGTTTTCCTGATTTGTTTTTACATTTTACAAAGGTGGTGATTTAGCTCCAATATTTGCAATTTTTTTTGAATGATATGATCATTGTGAATGCAAAATATGAGCTGGGAAACTACAATTGTTGATAGATTGCATTTATCACCCATTTTTTAATTGTTATGAGTTTAATTTAGCTACATATTTTTGTCTAAAGCATTTTCTATGAGGACTAGTTAGAAGTCCGGACTGTTGACTCTTGTTTAATGAAATTCAATAGAGTTTGAAGTACCACGATACATGGGCATATTGGTCATTGTATTGGATGGTACATACTGCAGTATACCCCCTTAGACTTGATATAGTTCCATGGTACTACATGAACCGCAATTCATGCCTTGGTATCTCTGTTTGTTAATATGGTTCCATGGTATGATATGTTCCATGATACATGCCTTGGTACATTGGTAGGGGTAGTATCATGGTATGGTCGGTCCTTTAAACCTCTAGGCATTAAAACATGACCCCCCGATGCTTGCAACAATATAGATGGCCAAAATGTCCATGCAACAACATAGATGGCCATTTTGGCCATCTGCAATGGGATGTTTCACATTTTTATCCTATAGTTTAGTTTGGAAGTTTATAACATGCTAGGCTAGGTGAGAAGCATTTGCTTGCTATAAAACTATTGAGGGAATTCACTTGTTTATAATTGTCGCTCAAGCATTCAGTTACTTGCCTGAGGAGTTTCCAAGTTCAAGTTGAAAGATGTTCTTCAATGCCTAGTGAAGCTAATTTATTGTGTTGAATAACCTTGACCATGATGTGGAATGTTATTGCATTTATTTGAGATTTGTTTGAAATTAATTTATGATGTGATTGTTGAGTGAGTTTAAATGAAACATGCATTATTAAAACGTTGGACAATGAAAATGGCCTACAAAAAATAAACCTTGTAAAGATGGACATATTGTAGATTTATATAGTTAAATTACACTAGATGGAGCATGCTGTAAGTGGAATTGCATAATAGAGGATGAATGGGGTGAGATTGTGTACAATGGTTTGGGCCATGGTATGTTATACCAGTTAGTACTGGTGCATACTGTATTATACTGGTACCAAGTCGAATACATGGTATAGGGGGGCATATTGAGTGTCGGTATTTGAAATCAACTACTGTATCGGGCATACCGACACCATACCAAGGTGGTTCAAGTATGGGTCCAGCATCAAGTTGACAACCTTGGTTCGGACGTGTGAAATGTAGGCAAGACTTGCCTCAAATAACTTATTTAAAGATGTTATGTATATTTTAGAAGGTTGAAACCAAGTGGATTTGTCTAGCTGGATGACTCAACCTGAACCTGGATGATGATTGAAGCTAAGCAAAAAAAGAAAACGAAAGGGATCAGCTAAGATTTGCATTATTGATGATGCGTTGTCGACTAGCATTGGGGCCACCATGGTGGTGGGGTGAGGCATATGTACGTGGAGATGGGGTCCTATGGCCATAGGTTTGCCTTGGTATGGCATCTCTATGTTGTGGATAGAGGTCAAGCTAGTGAGCATGATCTTCATGTGGATGGAGATGATTGAACTAGAGGTAGATATTGTGCTAGGGCAGTTAGGATGACAAAGTCAAGGTTGAAGACAAGGTAAGAGTTAGTATCAAGCTTGGGTTACTAGCTAGAGACATGAACCTTGGTTGGAGATTGAGCTAAGGTCGAAGATCTTGAAGAAATGGTTTAAGGGGGTCGAAGATCTTGAAGAAATGGGTTAAGGTCGAGATCTTGAAGAAATGGGTTAAGGTCAAAGATCTGGATGGAATAGTAGCAGAAGCGGAGGCTAAGGTGGCCGTTGAATGATTTGTGGTTGATTTGTGTTTGAGCTCCCTTGATATGGCAAGGGATGAAGTAGAGAAGGATAGAATGAATGTGGAAGAGGAGAGGATAGAGGAAGAGGAGATGGAAGAGAGAGGAGGGGAACGTCAGGGAGAGAGAGAAAAGAGGGACGAAAGGGGAGAATAGCTATACCTTAGGGGTTTGGGTGGAGGGTATTGAGGTCCAGGGTCAGATGTAGAGTTTTATTAGCTTTTGCTACTATTTGGTACGTTTGTTACACCTGATCTGGTCAAGAGAAGGGTGTGTATTATGGATGGCCGTGATCCCATGTTCCTGGTGGTTAAGATTGGATGAGCACATGCCTGATAGCCACCTTTGAGTTCGCATTTGCAGGTATATACATACATACATACGTATATATATATGTATGCATAATATGTATTATTAAGATTATGTTTTATATACATATATATAGATATATTCAACATTTATCTTATTAAGTTATAAGGTTTTGGCCAGGTCATAACTGTACAACCCAAACCTGTTCCAGCCTGCTTGAGTCACACACGGGTCAGGTTTTGAGACTCTGACCTAGCCCATGGACCCGGCCGGACAAGTTAGCTGGGTTGGTCAGTTTAGTGGGGTTCAGGTCCAAATTGCCATCTTAACTTTACATGGTTTTGTTATTTTGATTGTTGTTATACTCTGGTTCTGTTCAGTTGCCTTCTCTTTTCAGTTGTTTTTTCTATCATTTTGGAGGTGTTCCCATTTTTTTTGGGCTTTTCAGTTTGTGTTCCGCCATAGTTCCTTTTCTAATTTGAATGTCGACTTGTTAACATGTTTTGTTTAATAGCTTTTGGTTATTTATTTACAGATATGCACACTTACTTCCAAGGATGATGATGCATTTGAGCACTATGATGCATTTACTGCAAGACGGTTTGATGAGGTCTGAATCTTTGATATGTGGTATTGATGCTTTGCTGAATTGGTATGATATAAAAGACATCTTGAGATATATAAGTCATTTTGTTTTTCTTTTTTTTTTTTTTTTTATGACATCTTGTTTATGCTAATTTTTAAAACGAAGTAATCAAAATGTGTTTTGTGTTTAAACCACAAGTTCTTGCCTTTTGAGGTTCAGTATGCCATTTTTAACCTTTAGATGGTGCGAAAAATTATCATTAGTTGCCCCACTGGTATTTTTTGAAGTATAATTTGTTGTGATCCTAAAAGAAGTATTTGATATCAGGTCAACAAATTGGCAGAATTAATCTTGCTGCTACAGGAAAAGACCTTATGGACGATGAGAAACAAGATGTGACTATTGATCTGTTTTTCTGCTTTGGACATGGAAAATGATGCTATTACAGAACAAGCACCTGAGGTTGAAAATAATCAGAAACTTGGTTTGCTTATTGGTTTTATTTTTGTTGATGACTGGTAAGTTGGTTTCTTTGGTACAATCTGTGATGATTGGCTAAGCTAAAGTGCATGTTCATTGCGACTTTCATATTTTCTCTATTGCATTTGAAGTGTTACATACAATTACAGGAGTTTTGGACAATCTGTTACTTGTTACATGGATGTCTGCCATAAGCTTTATAATACATATGCAAAATATACACGTGCATGGACTCATGTACATACATATACATTTATATACATACATATTTATGGATATATATATATATATATATATATATAGAGAGAGAGAGAGAGAGAGAGAGAGAGAGAGAGAGAGGATTAAGGTAGAATGCACGAGTGTTTCTAGCTCTAAATTCTTCCTAATGAAAATCATTGTTATGCCTCTCCAAATAAAAATCTTCACAGTTGGTCATGATCTATGGTGTGTATAAAATGCCCAGGTACTAAAATCGGTTATTTTACATTTCTTATCAATGCATCAAGCAAGCACGATGTGAATAATGGCAATATATCTAGGGGATAAAAGTATATCATAGACTATATGGTTGTAGATCCTAACCATTGATCTTGTTCTAAATATCATATGCATATTAAATTTTTCAGGTGATTTTGATACGTCTAGACTAGATATCTAACCAAAGCACTAGTATCATATCTTTAAAATTGTTCATTTTTATTGATTTGATGCATGGGTGGAGGACAAAAAATGTGTGGTTCTCTCTCTCTCTCTCTCTACACGCACATACACCACATTGTTTGTGTCATAGGGTAACAATGCTCCCACTCCTAGCTCTTGATAGATTTACCCTCCATGTGTTGCATTAGATAGCTTGGCTTCAATGTTTTAAATCCCATGGGATGGGGCTGTCTCGGTTTTCTCATGGAATGGGATGCATCGCCGTCCCACCTCGTCTTGACACTTGAGATAGAGGTTGTCCCAAGACGTCTCGATCGGGATGCTAGCAGGACGGTCCTGTCCCGACATATGGGATGGTACTCTATCCTGGTGTCCTGCGGGATGTCCCGTTGGGACCTAAATCCTTGCTTGGCTTTACATTCATGTGGGGACTCTCGTCATTTGGTCCATGCCATCAATGCGCTCAAAGGTGAAGCAATCATCAATGTTGCAATAATTGTGTGAAAAGGATGCATTGGTGGCATGGGCCAAATGTTAAACGTACCCCCCATGCATATAGGTCTTCCTAGTACAACTGGCTGAATATATGTATATATCTACATACATACATACATACATACATACATTTACATACACACTCACAAAAAAAAAAAAATCAAAGAAGTTTAAAAAAATAAAAAGTAAAATTTTTCAGAATTGATAAAACTATTTTGATCAAAAGCGTATCACGAGGGAATCCACTGTTCATATTCTATTTATATGGTATAGAAAAAATAACAAAAAAATAAAAAGATATGTTGCTGCTCTTTTGAAAGGAGGAAGGATCACCGAAGTAATGTCTAAGTCTATTGATTTCACAAAGCAAAGATAAAGGATTCTGGAACAGGTAAACACTATTGTCAATTATCTCAGTGGGATTCTACCAAATCTGTCTATTGACTTTGTTCCCTGTTTCTACTCACGGAATCCTGGGGCAATAAAATAGGTTTTGCCAAGCTAGAAGAATATGTTGATGGCTCTAGTAAACTACAGTTTCTCTTTTCTATCTATTTGGCTTCAATCTCTTCCAATGTAAAGCGGTTGAATCACAGTACTAGGGATTGGGTCTTTCATGAGTCCTTTTATTGTCTATGATGTCGAAATAGTATCTAGTGGTTAAGCTTGTTGGATGAAAGCATAATGCCTGACGTGCCCTTTAATTATGTATGTAACAAACAACCTTGACTTGACGTGATGTAATAAGAAGCAATCCTCAGCGTCACACCCTAGGTCAAAGCAAAGCGAGAAGCTCCTGTATAGTATAGTAAGGGTTTGCCTCTTGCTTTTCACATGTACTCACTTCTATCAGCTCCCTTGCTTTTGCTCCACCTCTATTTACCACGGACTAGGTCAGGTTCCATTCCTTAGCATCAAATGAAGCAAGGAGATGAACCAAATGCAGTTTAGTTTCAAAAGCATCCCCCCATCATCCTCATTCGATTCTGCCTGCCGAAGAAAGGGAAGAAGCTATGGCTGATCCTCGTTCTAAAGTGGAGCGGTAGTTCTTTTTCCAGAAGAGGACTCAAAAAGCAAAATGCTTTGTTGTTTGAAGCGGCTGAATAAGCCTACCATTTCCATGAAAGGAAGGGCGTTATTTCTTTTCTATATGTATAGATGTAGTACCACTAAATTTTTAAGATCCTTTCTCACAACCTACATTTCTGACTTCTTATGCTCAACATGAAATTTAGGATGAGCAATTCATGTTGTCACAGGTCATTCATAAGCTGGAATTCTATGCCCTGCTCCCTTCTCTCCACTCCCCTCCTAAAGATTGTATTGATCTTGTTGATTTTGTTATTCTTCTGTGTATTTCTAGAAGGGACAGGGGTGCTCAGGTGTGGTATCCTGGTCTGTACATTATATTTTTCATTCTTTTCTGCCTAAGCATTGAGTTTTGAGGCATTGGTTGCTTGAGCATTGGAATTTAACTGCTCACAACTTCACATTGCTATCTGGATTTATAAAAGGATCCTTAATTCTAGAACTTCCATAATCTTGGAATCCTTAAGCTGGCAGATCAGCTGGAGAACCTTGTTGGTTTTCATCTTTGCAAAATTTTTTAGGAGTGAATATTCTATCTGGACCCTCACAAAGAAATTTCTATGCAATTCTGTGTACTCCCAAATCTGCAGTAATTTCACCAGCTCGATATGCACAACTTCCCACCTCCTCTGCTTAAGAAGAGAGCCAAAAAGGTTATACAGAAGGCTGGTTGATATTTATTTTAGCAAAATTCAAATTTCAGAGAAATTTCTCTGCAGTGATTTATATCAGAGTGTTACTTCAAAGGAGTCTGTGAGAACCTTTTCATGATTGTCTTTTTTGATTTTCATATTTCTGTGAACCCAGCGATCTGGTTAAATTGTAGTACACTTTTATGCTTGATAATTTCAGCTCTAGGAAATTTTGTCTCTTGTTTTTTCTATGATGGCATCAATTTCGTATGGTTTCCCGGGAAAAAAAAAAAACTGATTAAATGATCGATATCTATTGAGTTTGACTTTATGACCTGAAAAAATATTCATTTTTAAATCCTTAATTCATGGAACCAAAGGACGTGTGACAATTCAGTGGAAATTTTAGGTTTATCAGGAAATTCCAGAAAAAGTAAATGTGTTAATTTTCTGTATTTTATTTTATTTTTTTTTGGTAATATCAGCCAGTTTACTAGCTTTCCATGTAAATGTATTTTGATTTTGAGCATTAACAGTAACTTCCAATTTATGTTTTGCTAATCTATAGAACACATGGAGATATTGTTATGAAAACTAAAGTCACCTTCGCTTCTTATAGACGTGATTTTCCTTGATGCTTGTTATTTTTGATGAATTTTAGTTGCTTTATTATGTAAGTGAAACATCATAACAAAATGTAATTGATTAATAATGATTTAATCCGGTAACTTGAATGTTAGTGAGTTTCATATTACTTTTCCTTATGTTTTTCCTTTGCTTGTGTAATAACAAATTTATGAGTATACTACTTTTCTTTCTAGGCATTAATGTAAGCCACTGAAGAATGAATTGTATAGATAGCTTTTGGTGTGCTGTAGTTTCTTATAATTTTTTTGTGGTTGTTTCTTGCTTTTTGTTCTTTTATTACTACAGCAGTCTGTGTTTGGCACAATCTTCAGGTTTTTCTCATTTAATAATTATATCGGAAATTACAATATCTTCAATGGCTTTTCATAACGATATATCATGATTTCCAGGTACCATGCTCAGATACTATTTGATCGTCTGTCCCATCTAGATCCCGTTCAGCATATCCAAATTTGCGAGGGCCTATTTAGGTTGGTCTAATTTTCTTATCTTCACTCTTTGGACTGGATGTTCAAACATTCTAGCTTATGTGCATTTTTCCTGAGCAGTGAACTAGTACAATTGTCATTATTTATCTGTTGATTTGAGCCTTATATACTTGAAATGAGAAAAAGATGTTGCTTCTTAAATACTTGAGTCTATGCGCTTGTTCAATAAATGTGACTGTTAATCTTTATTGCTGCATTGATTACAAAACTTGTTTCTTTGTTGATTCATGCAAGTTGGCCCATGTGCTGGAAGACTGATTTTGTTGATGTTCCTGAAGGACTTAAGGAAACTTTATCATTGTAGACATTGTAAATTTGAGAATTCAAGCTATAATTGGTCATGAATTTTAGGAAGCCCATGTTGACTTGTATTTACCATACTCACATGTTTCAATCTTATAGTTCATGTGAAGTCAGGAACTAGGAAGCATGGATACGGCAAAATGGCTGCCATACCCCTGTCGGATATGTTTTTCGATATGAAAGCGCCGGGGACATGGTGCGATACATACCCACTGCATGTCCAGTTGTTTTTCCTCTCTTTCTGGTTTTTCCAGCGTTGGATATGGCTGGGTACGGTTGGGATACGGCTGGGAAACGGTTGGGTACTGAAACATTGGTGTTGTTATGTTAATCTTTTAGGATTTTTGTTTGTATTGACTATGCATTAATGGTGCTTACTTTTCAAACATAGATGCTTTTGAGTTATGATTTGTGTTTATACGTTAAATTTATCTTGAGTATTTAACTTCTATATTAATATTATATAAATTTTATTTTTTTTAATATACCGTATCCAGTCGTATCGTATCCTATATTTTTAAAAATTTATCGTACTGTACCTGTATCCCGTATCGTACCGTACCTGTGTCCCATATCGTATCTGTGCTTTTTAGATAAGAAATATCAGCTTTTCAGATAGGATGCATATTAATAATTATTTATTGGTAATGATATTTGGAAAAAATGCCATGTTAAATGGTACCTCTTTCTTTGCTCATAGGGTCATTGAGAAGACTATGTCTGCAGCCTATGCTATTGTCTATCAAACACATCTTCAAAGTCGTGCTGGTTCCAATGTTGTGGAATCGACAGCTGGATCTTCTATCCAGAATTCTTCTATTGATCTCCCTCGTGAATTTTTTCAGATGCTTGCTGCTGCAGGACCATATCTTCATCGTGATGCTGTACTGCTTCAGAAGGTGTCATAAGTTCCTTTTGACAACTCTGTATTCTTTGTATGTTGGAAACGGTTCTGCAACATGATTAACTTGCCTCATTTATCCTGAAAAGGCTTCCTTGCATTTGTCAATGATATTGATAAGCCACTTTCTGGACTGGCCATGTCTGTAGAATGCACTTTGATTTTACAAGTTTCTAACCTGTAACATGTACTTAAATGTTCACCGTATATGTTAGGCTAATATTTTGGAAGATGCTTGTAATTGTTGTTCTAAACATTTGATTGGTGTGGTTTTGCTGCCATGATTTCTCCAAGTGACAGTTAAATATACAGGTGTGCAGAGTGTTGAGAGCATACTACCTCTGTGCTGAAGAATTAGCTGGCCTTCGAGCTAAAGAAGCTAAGCTTAGGGTTGAAGAAGCACTTGGAAAATGTGTGCTTCCTTCATTGCAATTAATACCTGCAAATCCTGCAGTTGGGCAAGTGATATGGGAACTCCTTTCTCTGCTCCCCTATGAGGTTTGTTGCATCAGCTCTCTTTTTTCTTTGTGCTTAAGGTTCATTTAACATGGGATTCAGGCTGTTGGATAATTTCATATAGGATCGATATCGCCTGTATGGTGAATGGGAAAAGGATGATGAAAGAATCCCAATGGTTCTGGCTGCAAGGCAGATTGCAAAGGTTCCTTTATCATTCCTTCTGTAATATTATATATATGTCACGTGTTTTTGCTTAGACGCTTGGATTCTTATATTCAGTTGGACACTAGAAGAATACTGAAAAGGCTTGCAAAGGAAAATTTGAAGCAGCTGGGTCGCATGGTGGCCAAACTTGCTCATTCTAATCCGATGACTGTGCTTCGCACAATTGTTCACCAGGTTTTTGTAGTTTCCAAAGCATAATGATATTCACAAAATTGGCTTTTTCTACTATTACTTGTGGGACTTGAATGGATTTGATGCCTACCATTGATCTGCAGATTGAGGCATACAGGGATATGATAACACCAGTTGTAGATGCCTTCAAGTACTTGAGACAGGTGAGTTTTTCTTCCATACTCGTTCTAATGTCTTGTTAAAGTTATTTATAATACTCAATGCAATTTATGCTAGTTCTCTTGGGGAGAGAGAACTTCAAACTTACTGTGTATGGATGTGATACCTTAGAGAAATAGGAGACAATTTGTAACCGGCAATTTGCTATCAATATCTGCTCATGATTTATGAGTTTTCTCTTCTCTTCTTTTCTTTTTTTTTTTTTTTGCAAAACCCTGATTTACAAGTTTATCGATCTATTCGGTTCACATTTTTTCTCTGACTTTTTGCTTTTATCTGATGTATCTACTGCAATTATAAACAATTTAGTTATGCCAGATTGCCAATTATCTATGATGCTTCAGGAGCAAACATCTTTATAATATTCGATTTGTGTATTATATCTCTACATTCTTGTTGGCATGTGTTGTTGAGTATTATTGTTCAAGAAAAGTATGCAATTTAATTGTTATTTAGGAATATTATTTCAAAAAATATATGCAATTTTATAGTTATAGTGTGCCACAACAACTACAATGATGCTTGGGTATGGAGAAAATAGCACCCTTGTGGAAGGAGCTAGTTTGGAACCCTCTATATGCCTATCATGATGGTTGGGTGAAAGTTGTTGAAGAATTAAAAAGTTCCTAAATTTTCAACTGCAATGAAATGATGTTTTTTAGTAGTTAGAATTAAGGTTTTACCTCTTGGTGGGATTGGGGGCATCCCGATCGTCTTATCCTGTTCCTATGAGAAAACGGAATTGGGATAGGTCTTGGACTTCGAAATCCATCCATGCAGAGAGAGAAGAAGAAAAAGGAAAGAAAGAAAGAAAGAAAAGATGAAGAAAAGGAAACAGAGAAAGGAAAGAAGAAGAAAAACGAAAAAAAGAAAGGAAGGGAGAAGAAAAGGAAAGAAAAGGAAAGAAAAAAAAGGAAGGTAGACAAAAAGAAAGAAAGGAAGGAAAAAAGAAAAAAAAAGGAAAGAAGAAGGGGAGAACGATGGAGGATATCCATTGGGATGCATGGTCGGGCTCCTGTCAAAATGGGATGGGACATCGGGGTGTCCCGTTCTATAGAGAAACCAAGACATCTTTGTCCCATGGGATTTAAAATCTTGATTAGAATCAAGTTGGTGAGTCTAAATGCTTTAGATTTTTGAGACATTTGGGTTCATCAGTCCTAGTGTTGTTTTATTCTTATTAAATAGGACTATCCTCTGTGCATTGATTTATAAAATCTTGTAAAGAAATCTATACTGAAAGCATGGAATTAGGGAAAGGTTTTTAATGCTTATGGTTGTTGGACTATTACCATTTATATTTTTGGGCTGGGTTAGTTGGGGGTGATTTTCTTCAAGTAGATGCTATGGTGACGGTTGTTGGATAAATGGTCACTGGTCACATGGCTTCTTTGTTGGCATTTGCAGGATCTTTGGTTAGCATTTATTTAGAATTGCCCTAAACAAATATTTGCTTGGAGTTCATGAGGGAGGAGATGAGCACAAATAAGGGCATGTCTTTTTTGCATTCTAGGTCAGGATTGTATTGGCTTCTTTTTTGTGCTTGTTTTATTGAGAGCTTAACATCTTATCCAAGGATTTATGGTGCACTTTCTGATTGTTAGTGTTATCACAGAAATGAACTATGTGGATCTTTCGACAAGTGTGACTTTGGCCTCAAATTTTATTTTCTTAGATCAGTGATCGTGCTAGTTGGGATCCTTAATTTTCCGGAGAGTCAAAAATCCATTTTAATGGTGGCTCAGTTCAGTCGTTGCTTTCTCTATCTCGAGGATGCAAGTTCTAGGATGAATATGTGGTGTGTTTTGGGGGGTTTTGTGTTTTGGAGGGGCATGCGGGGGGTTGGTTTGGAGGCTGGGGCAGCATTGTGGGATTACAAGCAACCTGCATGCCATGCATGGGATTGACTGCAGTCGCAATTGCGGGTCGTGCGATGTGCCTTTTTGGTGCTAGTTATTGCAAAAGTCATGGTCTTATGCTATAAAGTGAAAGGCTAACCCTAGCTGCTGTTGAAGGCTCATGAAGTTTGCTTACATCCATTCAGAGATCAAATTTTGTCCCAACTATTTTGGGTTGGCTTTGTGAACCCTCATTCATCAAGCATTCCTACATTGGACTGTTTCTGATGTTATTTCATGCTTTTCCCTATGTTTTAGAAGGGGAATAATATGGTCAAGAAAACTATAAATCAGAGAACAAGAAGAGAGAAACCATCGAAGAGGTTGGTGAGTAAGGGGGAAAGAATAAGCAAAACTAAAGAAATAGGGGCATCTGACAATACAAATAGAACACACAGAATTCTTGGTTTATATTAGCATGTCCTTTATCCCTTTTCTGGCTGGGCTCAACCTACCATGTAAAACTTGACTAAATGTTCATCAATGTTTAGCAGATTTTTGTTCTCAATCCCTATTTTTCTTTTACTTCTCCCTGTTTTCACCAAAACAAGTCATCAAATAGTTTGTCTTGGTTTGTCGTTTTATCCTATGCCACAGGATGGCAGGGATCTTGGAGATAATTTTTTTCATGGAATCCAAATTTCAAAAAGGACATGTGATGACCATTCATGATCTGTTGTTGCACAATATACATTTTTCTTTTATTGAACACATTGATTGTTGTACTTAGCCCAATTGGTGGTTGAATTTTCAGATATAAGTTTGTGAACCATTGATGCAATCAAGGTATGCTGACCTGGTACGGTCGGCCGTTTCGACCGGCCGACGGTACGGTTTGGTATGGTTTCATACCGTACCAAATCGACGATCCGAATTGGAAGAAAAAAAGAGAGAAATAGAGAGAGAAAGAGGAAGAAAAAAAAAGAGGGCAAGGAGCCGGCGGGGCCGCCGGACGGCCTTCGACTGGCCGCCGTGGCCGTCGGAGGGCGCAGTCCACGCGCGCAGCGCCACATGCGTGAAACAGGGGCATCGCCCCAGTTTCGCAAATTTTTTAAAAAAACATGGTTTTAAGTGAAGTCGGCAAACGATTTGCCGGCTTCACGATTTTTATTTTTTTTAAAAAAATTCTTAAGTTGGCAACCCAGTTGCCAACTTCATAAGTTTAAAATAAAAAAAAGAAAAAATCGAAACAGACGTCGTCTGTTTCGAAAAAGAAGGGGGCGGAGCCCCTCCTGCTCCGCCCGCTCGACCGCCCTCAGGCCGTCGGCGTCGGCTCGCCGGCCACCGGGAGCCTCGGGGGCTCCGCCCCTCGACGGCTTGAGCCCCGGGGCTCCGCCCACACGACGGCCTGAGCAGGGCTCCGTCCGCTCGACCATCCTCAGGCTGTCGGCGTCGGCTCGTCGGCCACCGGGAGCCTCGCAACGAGGCACCGTCCGTCCGGTAGGTTCTCCCCCCCTCTTTCGAGCGCTTTCTCTCTCTTTTTTGCTCTCTTGAAAGCCTTATCGGGCGATACGGGGCTCGGAAGCCCTTCGACGGCTGCAGCCGGCCACCACCGGCCTCCGGCGGCTCCCACCTTCCTCCCCTCTTCTCTTTCTTTCTCACTTTCCGTTCTTTTTTCTTCGGTACCGCTGGTGTACCGATTTTACCGGCCGAATCATGCCGGTTCCCCGTCGGTCCGGTACGAGATGGGGTGTACCGGCCGGTTTGGCACGGTATGGCAAACCTTGGATGCAATAATCTTAAGGTTGAATACAAGAAATTCTAATGTTGGTCTCATGATCACATTCTAAAGACTTAGCTACAATATTGGAATATGGTGAACATCAAGATCGTGGGACAAGATAAATGAAGAGCACTAGATGAAAGTTTAATTGTAAATTTTCCAATTGAGAAGTGTCATTTCTTGTTTAGTTTCATTTTCTTTGATTCTTATGGGACTGTTCGGTGCCAAGCAAGAGGCTACTTGTGGATGCATCAAGTTCTTCTTCTTCTTCTCCTCTTTATTTTCAGATTTCTTAAGGCTATTGAGGTTGGTTTTAGCATATATAGGTTTTTCTCTGGCATGTTCCTGCTCTGCCGACTGCTTTGATAAACAATCCACCACTTCCCCGTAGGATGTCATTACTTCTCTCAGTTTCTGATCTCCAAGTTTCTAAGATTCTGCATGGTTAAGGTTGCATGGTACAAGGGTTTCTTCTGTTATGGGAGGGCAGAAACGTAGCAAGTTTGGTATGATAAAGTACACTTTCAAATGGTTCTTGAACCGTATAGAGTGATTATATGTTCTAGTGTTCCAATTGTTCTATGATGTTTTGTTTTGCCTTTACATACTGAGATTTATTAGTACTGTATTTACGCTTGCATCTACAACTTGTTTTAGTAAAATTTTTGTTGGAAGTAATTCATTCTGTTGTTATTTGTAATGTTTGAAATGTTTTTAATATGATTGTTTGCTATTTTCAGGAAATCTTTTCTTTCTCTAAATTTTACAAGTTTGACTTCTTGTCCATAGTATTTCTAAGATGTTTGTTTGCGTTACAGCTGGAATATGATGTGTTAGAATATGTTGTAATCGAACGTCTAACACAAGGAGGACGTGAGAAGCTTAAAGATGATGGCCTGAATTTGTCAGATTGGCTTCAGTCTCTTGCATCCTTTTGGGGCCATCTGTATGTATATGCGACTTCAAAGTTTGTAACCATGTTTGTATGTTTTATTCAGTATTTCTTCATTGAATGATGTCTTATTCACTCAAATTATCTGATACATATGATTTTGATAGTCGAATCTTTTCTTTTCTCAATTAAATTAACCACTTGGATGCAGTTATGAACCATACATGTAGTTATCGTATGCTCAGATTTTTCTTAAACTGCTGTTAGCAATATGTGGAACTGTAGAGCAATCCTAAATTTTGAAATTTGAATATTACTAAAAATTGATTTCTGTTTGTTCCTTTTTACTGGGAATCATGATGATTTTGAGTAGTGGTCGATTCTTGTGAAATAAACATGAAAAATACCTTTGGGATTTTATGGGTACTTGATGGTCATTGCTTTTTGCAGGTGTAAGAGGTACCCTTCAATGGAGTTGAGAGGCCTTTTTCAGTATCTTGTTAATCAATTGAAGAAGGGCTCAGGAATTGAGCTTGTTCTGTTGCAGGTATGTTGTATATTCTTAAGGTTTCAGTATTTCCTCCTCTTTCCCAAATTATGTATTGGAAACTTACGAAGTCTAAGCTGTTGAGTGATGCAGGAGCTTATTCAGCAGATGGCCAATGTTCAATACACTGAGAACATGACTGAGGAGCAACTTGATGCTATGGCAGGAGGTGAAACATTGAGATATCAAGCTACTCTATTTGGAATGACTATAAACAATAAGGTATAATTAGGGGAACCCTCTATTTGACCGTCAAATGATGATTATGACCTTTAAGATCCAAAATCACAATGTGAAATATAGCTATTTCCTATGTAACTTTTTAGCAATTGTTCTCCTTTCTGAATTTTGATAACTGTGATCTGGTGTCTATCTCTGATAAGCACACGTGTCTAGAATCCTTGTTTTTTGTATTTGTTTTGACAAGCTTAATCTGCAATAAATATTTTTTCCCTCAGCTAAATTTGTAGTGATTATTTCTTTAAATAACGAGTTAGAATTTGTTGAATTATAATTGTCACATGCAGAGAGTTTCAACAAGAACTGAATGTATGTTGCAATTTCTTTTCGTGGTATCAAATGAGGAGGATTTATCACAATATCGTATCTGGGACATGAAGTTGTCCTGAGGGTTGGCCTCTTTGTCCTTGTTGAAATTTAAAATGATGCTACTATCAAAGTGATGTTGGTAGTGCGACTGGTCAGCCCAGTATTAATTTCATTCGGCTGATCAGTTTTTTTGTCAGGGAACTCGAATATAATCATGGTTAGTGATTGATTCGTAGTAATTTGACATTTGAAACCTTGATTGTAAATTTGTAATATATATGCTGTTTTAGCTCCATGACTCATTTTCTATATTTTAATATTGAAGAGAATGATGATTGTTGTTCTACTTTGTAATTGCTGAACAGTGATGGCATTAACACAGACATGTTATCTCCATTTGAATTTTACTTGGTGATGGATCGAGTAACCTATTATTCTACTTATTTGCGCAATAGATCTTGTAAGTATGACTTATTCGTTTACCTTTGCAGGCATTGACTAAATCTACCAACAGACTTAGGGACTCCTTACTTCCGAAGGAAGAGCCTAAGCTGGCTATTCCTCTTTTGTTACTAATAGCTCAACATCGCTCCATGTAAGATGTCGAAGTGCATTGCTTGTCAACAAAGTTTGGATATAATTGCTGCTTTCCTCTTAGATTGGGTCGTGTGATCTCCTTCTCTCTCTCTTCCCCCTCCTCTCTCTCCCCCCACCATGTGTATGTGTGTTTTGATTTTGCTTTTCGGGTTGAAAATTAGGAGGCTGTTGCTGTTATCGGCTTATCGCAGTAGTTGATGGAATGAGTTAAATGTAATTATGTGATGCTGGCAGGGTTATCATAAATGCGGATGCATTATACATCAAAATGGTTAGCGAGCAGTTTGACAGGTGCCATGGCATGCTTCTTCAATATGTTGAGTTTCTGTTGAGTGCCATAACTCCATCTATGATCTATGCTCAGCTGATTCCTCCTCTAGATGATCTTGTTCACAAGTACCATCTTGATCCAGAGGTAATATGTTAAGTGTATCTAATCTGTTTTCCACTTGTTCAACTCTTTAATTTTTAAAGGATTGCACATTTAAATTTTTAATGGTTTAAAAACTATTTTCATAAGCAACTTTGACTGGCTTGTGTTTTCCAATTTGTGAAGCAAACTCAACCGGATGTTACAGAATATGGATGGAATAGTTTTGTCCTTTTCATAATATTATGCATCTGCCTTCTGCACCTAAAACTTTAATGAAATCTTACTGTAATGCAGGTAGCATTTCTGGTATATCGCCCTGTGATGAGGCTCTTCAAAAGTATAAGTGGAGCTGAAATATGCTGGCCTCTTGACATAACTGAAGAGCCCAATGTTTCAAGCACAAATGAAGAAGCAGAGCCTTCATATATATCCTGTGATGTTGTTTTGGATCTTGGATCACCCTGGAGGCCTGTCAAGTAAGCTTTACTGTGTTGCAAATTTAATATCTTTATTTTCTTACTTCGTTTTTCATTAAATTGTGTATCACATATATTGCATCTATTCCTGTTACAGAGAATAGCCACAGGTCAATTTCTTCTCTTCATGATTTTTCTTTTGTGTTTCTCTTGTTGTCAGTGACTGGCTACAGTCTGCTTGACATTTGCTCTTATTTGTTTAAAATAATCAGATTGGTATGTATCTTCATCTGTATTTTCTTCTTTTACAGTTGGTCAGACCTTCTTGACACAGTCCGGTCAATGCTGCCTCAGAAAGCTTGGAATAGCCTCTCTCCTGATCTTTATGTTACATTTTGGGGGCTTACACTCTACGATCTTTATGTTCCTCGACACCGTTATGAATCAGAGATCACAAAGCAGCATGCTGCTATTAAAGCCTTGGAAGAACTTTCTGACACCTCCAATATGGCTATCACAAAGCGGAAAAAAGACAAGGAAAGGATCCAAGAGCTACTTGACAGATTGAGTTGTGAATTTCAAAAGCATGAACAACATGTTGCATCTGTGCGCCAAAGGCTTAGTCATGAGAAGGACAAATGGCTGAGTTCCTGCCTGGATACTCTAAAGATAAACATGGAGTTTCTTCAACGATGCATCTTCCCACGCTGCATCTTCAGCATGCCAGATGCTGTGTATTGCGCTATGTTTGTGCATACGCTACATTCACTTGGCACACCATTTTTTAACACGGTCAACCATATTGATGTTCTTATATGTAAAACCCTACAGCCGATGATCTGTTGCTGCACCGAATTTGAAGCTGGCAGACTTGGAAGGTTTTTATATGAGACACTAAAGATGGCTTACCATTGGAAGGTATTATAAGAGATATTGATTGTGCCCATCATTTACATTTTATCTGCTGTTTGCTTGCAGATAATATTAGAAATATACTTTAGCAGATATTATATGAGCAGTTAGTTTTAGAGGTTCTGAGGTTTTCTAAATGTTCCTTTTACAGAGTGATGAGTCCATATATGAACATGAATGTGGAAACATGCCAGGGTTTGCTGTCTATTACAGATTCCCAAACAGTCAGCGTGTAACTTATAGCCAATTTATTAGAGTATGCTCTTCTAGCCATGATGACCGTTATATGATTACTTTTGAGAATGCTGCTTATCTAGTTTTCTGTCAGAATATTGTCATTGACAATTTCAACTTTTATTACTCTCTTTTTTCAGTAGCTAGAATCATCACTGCTTATAGATGTTTTTCTTATTTTTTTGTTTGAATAACTTTTTTTTTCCTAAATTCTAGTTTTCGGTATATGATGTGTAGATTGAGAGTGAAGGGATGCACTAATTTTAGCCAAGTGTAACAGACTGCAAAGGCATGATAGGTTTTTTTTTTTTAGTTTGCTTGTCAGTGCAATAGATTTTATTTATGATGATGATATTAGGTGTTAACTTTACAGTTTTTCTGCAAGTTCCCTTTTATTTGGAACATAGCTTCATGATTGCTTTGAACCATTAATTGTCATATTTAATTTGAATGCCCTTTCGTTCTCCTGGTGAACCGCAAATCCTACTGATTGCATGAGATGCTTCTTGTGCATGATATCCATGTAAGAGAGCATCTTTGAATCTAATTGATAAAGGAGCCAAATTATGTTAGCCATATTTGGGATGATGGTTGATTAAACTTTAGTATAGTAGAAAGGGCTTCAAAACTGTTCACCTTGTTAGCTTATGCCTAACTCCCTTCTACAATTGTGACCAGGGTTCGCTGTACCGATACCGGACGGCGTCCCGGTGCCGGATCGGTACGGTACCGGTATCGTACCGTACCGACACATGGTACGTCAAGGCGTATCGGTCTGGTATCGGTACATAATTTTTTTTCAATTTTTAAATTTTTTTTAGGGGTTTTTGAAGTTAATAATTGATAAATACAACCTCAAAATGACATTATATTGCATATTATTGACATATTTGGATTCAAGTTGGAGTTAGGGTGCGGTACAAAGACTTTTGATCCAAAATTTCGAACATATATTTATTTACATTATATTTCAACTATGTTATCTTAAAATTAAAGAAAAAATATATAAAATATGCATTAAAATGTATCTAAATATTTAAATACAAAGCGCAATAACTGATATACGAACCTTAAGATGTATTCTGCATTTAATTTCTTGTCGAGTGTCTGTGACGCTCGTAGATGTCTGGATCATCAACATAGTTTGAATGGACATCAGTCCAACCCTCTAGCCAAGCTGCACCGTACTCTCAAATATTCATCATCCTATAAGGCATCCTCTCTGGATTGTAAGACATCTCAGACCTCTCGCTAAAATTCTGACTCTGAGAAGTATCCTCGGAATGATGGTACGGTTGTGGAAGAGCTCATCCAAAAAATGCTAGTAGCAAAATCTGATCCGTAAGATGCTCCAGACTGCATAGGGTAGTAACCACTAGAAGATGTCTCGGATGCACCATATGTATATGGATCATAAGGTGGCTGTGGATAATAGGATCCATAATGCGAGGATGATCCAAATACACCCATGGACCCTACTCCACGTGCAAGATCGTCCGCAGCTGCATCATGTGCTGGACGACCTCTAGGAGCGTGTCGTCTATATTAAATCGGCTCCCCACGGTCTCTACCGACTCGTCCACCATGATCTCTGTCCTGTGTGACATGCGTAAATTGAGACTCATCGGTGAATCGAATATCACTCTGTGGCTGTCTCATAAATGGTGGTCTCCTGTCCTCTAGTTCCTTCATGATCATTAGATCCATGGCTACTATCAGTATCATCATCACTCTCCCTGGTGTCCGTATCTGAACCAGATAGCTCCTGTACTCTCGAGAGTGGTGCATGTACAACTATATTTTTCTTTCCCTCCTTGTGCCCCTCTGTGATTGAGTTTTCTGTGATTGGGAGGATGGATGCCTTCTTGCTGGCTGTCGGGAGGATCGTCTATACATCTCTTGCTTGAATCTCTAGGAAAATGTATCGGACAGCGAGTCATGTGATGAATGAGTCCCTTGTGTCTTCTCAGGTTGTGGCTGATCAGCTGGAATCCTATGTAAAATATTTTTTTCTACCCATTGTCCTGTATCCACCCTGATCTCCCTCGTCACCATATTGGCTGGTCGTGGAGGGGACCCTAGCTCATCAAGCTCTGGCTCCTGTTGCTGACCTGCAAGCCATCTGATGATCGGATCGTCATCCTCGTCGGCATAATCATCCAGCGTCGGATCGGTGTGCTTCAACTGAACTTTCTCCTGAATATATTTTAGTCTCAACCTCAGATTGTAGTGAACATATACAAGATCGTCGAGGCATTTTTGTATCAGACGATTTCTCTGTTTACTATGGATAAGGACGAAAGTGGACCAATTACGCTCACAGCCACTAGCAGAGACCATCTGAGAAAGAATACGGACAGTTATATATCTCAAATTTTCTGCTGACGTTCCAAAATGAATCCACCATTCAGCTACAAAAGCAAAATTACATATCAAATTTGATGATATTATTAAGCAAAATTACATATCAATCTATATTGCTCATTATTGATATGTAATTTATCTGGATTCATCTGCTTTTTGCTTACGACAGTTGATGGGACTCCAAAACTGTCTCATCCCTCTCTAAACTGTTTCGTCTGAAATAAAATATATTTATTATTTATAAATATATCAGATCGAATTCAGTTGAATAATTACATCTGTTTTAAACTAGCATACCTCTTGCAGACACAATAACGCGATTTTTGGATCGGACACCATCTTATATATGATATTGCGAAGAGCAGCAAGAAACTTGCTGTCCATATCTATCTCCGGAATACTATACTGAAATCTCGGATTCAAGTAATAAGCTGCAGATAAATTTCAAGACTGATTAAGCATATTTTTATTTTCATGCTTCGAAAAAATATTTTAAAACATTCTTGAATCCAAACTTTCCAGTTAGATGCAAATCTCTGTCCATCTGATAGTCCCAACGGCACTCAATGATGTTAATGAATTTTTGAGCATGCTTGGAATCATTCTCATTGATCTGTTTCTTTATCCTCTCCATCATATAATATAGGAAGCCCATCTGAGGGCATCTCTCGCTGTCCACGACGCGAAGCACCTCATATAAAGGTTTGATAACCTTCACTACCTTCTCAGCCCGCTTCCAAAATGATTGATTCGTCATCAAGTTCTCCACATGACTTCCATCAGTGCCGGTCCTCGCATATCTGCTCTCCTGCTATTCGGCACTGACAAACATCTGACATAGGGTTGCTTTCTTCTGAAGAAGACTATCAAGTGCTATGTAGTTGGTGGCAAACCGTGTGATATCCGATCGTAAGATCTCCCTCTCAGTATACGTGCGCATCAATGAAAGAACCCCATATGTGGTTGTAGATTAATCTAGTAATGGTCTGGGCAATCTCCACTACCTGCTGCACCCTGCGAATCTTCTCGATATCCATCAATATAAGATCAATGCAATATGCAGCACATGAGGTCCAGTATATCTGCGGTCGTTGCTCCATCAGCAACTCTCTGGCAGCCTTATATTGTGGTCCGTTATCTGTGATGACTTGCATGACATGCTGCTCACCCACTGAATCAATCATCTCCTCCATCAGACCACGGATATATGTGGCATCGTGCATCTTATCTGAAGCATCAATTGATTTGTGAAAAAATATTTTTACATCACAGTATGTCAAAAATTAATGATGCTCCGCCTAATAGGACCTGTCCAACCATCACACATCACTGTCAGACCATATGTAGGCCATTTATTTTTGTAAGAAGCAATTCATCTCTGCAGATCCTCTTTGTTGCGGTCAAGAAGTTGACCATAGATGTCCTTAAGTCCTGGAGGATCTACACCCTGGCCGGCAGTCTCTATGGCTGAAATAGCAGATCGGTAGTAAGGATTGGCTGCTGCATTTGTTGGAATATGGCTGAAATGAAATCATGATCCAATAGCTCGCTATATATCTTTCTTCTTTTCTTTTTTCAGCATATTGTCAATTCTCTACTGCTTTGAATTTTTGCTGGGCAAAGTATGTGGATCCAAATCCTGAATGCTAGCCCCTACTGGAATATCTCTGGAGGATCTCCTTCTACTGCCAAAAGCTTTCAAAAAATAAGACATGCTGCGTCTACTCCCTCTACCATCAGGCTCTCTGATTGAAGTAGTCCTTAATTCGAATTTTTCCCCATCAGTCGCTGATTCAGATCCTGATTCGTAGCATAATGGTCCGAATTGCTCTCTGTATCGGGCCATCTCTTCCTGTCGGTACTGATCCACCAAGCTCGTCTGAATGACAGCCTCAATCTGTGCCTCATCATCTGAAGCAGAAGCCTCCTCTGACTCTCTAGAGTGATAAGAAGGTGGCTCTGCAGCTCGACGGTCTACTTCGGTCTTTTTCTGCTTTGCTCTTTCCTTCGCTACTTCGAATCAACAAAGTACTTTTTTATCAATTGTCGGACCTCTTGCGGACATTTCCGACACATGGACACATCAGGATAACCACCAGTCAGATGCTGCTTCAACCTAGTCACCCCTCCCTTAAACTTTGTGTTGCACTATTTGCATCTCCAATGATGCCGAGCCGAGAGTATATCGCCATGATCCCAATCGATGTCATGCTCTGGATTTTTCTTCTTACTTATTTCTGTAGGTATAACAAAATACTAATTATTTCGAATTAACGGTAATATAACACTAATTATATATATTTTTTATTTGATAATATTTTTTATTATTTAAATATTTATAAAAAGAATTTCAAAAAATCTTAAGTTAGATTCAAATATTTCAATTATTTTAAATCATTCTAATATTATTCTCAATTTCAAATTAATTTTGATTTTTTTTTTTTAATAATTTTTATATAAATAAATATATACTATAAAATAGTTGATTAATTAAAGTGAATGAATGTCATGCTCTAAATTTTTTTTTTATAAATATGTGCAAGTATAACAAAACATGATAGTTTAATGATAATTAAAATAATTATATATAATTTTAAAATAATTTTAATAATTATTTTAAAATTTATAAATTCAAAATAAATATGTTATATTCTCCAAATAATATTTTTAAATTAACTAAAATATAACACTATTTTTATATATTTTTATTTTATAATTAAATTTTTTAATTTAATAATTAAAAATATTTTTTAAATTTTAAATATTTGAAAAAAAATTTTTGAAATTAGATTTAAGTAGCTTGAATCATTCTAAACATGATTTCAAACTCTGATTTTTTTTCTAAAATTTAATTTTTTATTAATTTTTTAATGAATAAATATATAAAAATATTTAAAATATATATAATAACGAAAATTAATAATTTTCGTGTCATCGTGTAGATCTTTCAAGATCTATCACATATTATTAAATCATACCAAAATCACAAGATTTTGGCCATGATTTTTTCTTATTTTCATTCTTTCTCATTCTTATCCTATTTTTAACAATAAAAATAAAAAAAATAAATATTTACTAAGAAAATAACACATTATCTTTACCTCCGATCAAGATCAGTCTCTCCTCGAACCACTCTTGCAATTTGATGGAGTTTTTTCTTCTTTTTTTTTAATTTTTCGGAGGTCTCAACAAACGCTTCGGGAGTTCTCTGAAATTTGTCAGAGAACCTAACGCCTCTCAGCCATTTAAAACTCCCCGACCTCACGCCCCTCCCCCCTCCCACTTTTTCCACGTGGGGGATGTCGGCACGGTTCGGTTCATGCCGAACCGGTACCGAACCGACCATACCGGCCCGGTTTTGGGCGGTATGGATGCGAACTGGACCGAACCGGGCGGTTCGATGCTGTTCGGGGAGGGATTTTTCGAAAAAAAGGTCCGAACCGGACCGGTAAGGCGCCGGTTCGGCTCGGTACGCCACGTACCGGGCGGTTCGGCCCGGTACGGCGAACCATGATTGTGACCATCCTATTCATAGATCCATCTAGTTGATGTTTGGGGGATATATCATCTTGCACCCAGTGCTTATTTCCTGTGCATCCAAAGATTCTTACTCTGAATGTCATTGTGATTGAGGACTTCAGCTGCCTATATGTGACAGATCTTCATATATGGACTTAAAATCAGACATTGTATATGAGGCCTGAGTAAATTGAGTGTAGTTTAACAACAGTTCATGATGTAAAACAAGTTACCATATGGCATGTTTTGTACCGTGTTGTGAAACGAACATAAACATCTGTAGTTGTTGTTAATATGCATCTTGCTCTTTTTTCTCCAAAAAGCAATATAGTCTTTTGTTTTCAAAATGTTAGTTGCATTCAGCCTAAACTTTCTTTTGTCAAAAATCTGTAAACTGCTTTTAGTATGCCTGTTATCATAAATAATGTATCAGCTGAATTTTGGTTTTGACATTTTAATTTTCATGGATTTTCATGTGTTTTCTAAAGGTACACTGGAAATGGAGTGGAAGAATAACCAGATTGCTTGTGCAGTGCTTGGAATCTACTGAGTACATGGAAATACGAAATGCTCTTATTGTGTTGACAAAAATTTCTAGTGTTTTCCCTGTTACTCGGAAGAGTGGTATTAATCTTGAAAAGCGGGTAAAGGAAATCTACTTTGTTTCAAACTCATTGATGCTGTCAGCTGTTGTAGGTTATATTTTATTGTTTATTTTTCTTTTTGCAGGTAGCTAAAATTAAAGGGGATGAGAGAGAAGATTTGAAAGTTTTGGCTACTGGTGTAGCTGCCGCTTTGGCTGCACGCAAGGTTAGTTTCAAGCTGAAGAAATCATTTTAGCATGTCATGACATGTATAGTATTTTATCCAAGGTTTGAAATATCAATATCGAACCCTGTAATATTTTATCCATCGAGACGTTACAGTATTGATACTAACAGTACCTCCAAAACTAATAGCTTCAAAAAAAATGAAAATTGTCAGTATATATTGGTATGGTACCATCGATACGCAATGGTATGGGCTGGTATAGCTGGTACATACCGATATATAGGGTTTCGGCATTGCGGCACCCATATCAGTGCCAGTTTTGTATCGAAATGGTACTATACTTCGTACCATCCCATTCCAGCAGTTTTTTATCCACGATTTTATATGTACCCTTGATTGCTGCAAGGTTTTAACACCTTTTTTTAATCATCCAATGTTCTCTACCTAAAACCTGCAGGGTTCATGGGTTTCTGAGGAAGAATTTGGTATGGGTCATATTGATCTAAAGCATGCAGCAGCATCAACAAAATCACCTGCTGGTAACCTGGGCAATGCACCAAATGGTTCTGCTCTTGGTATATCTCAGAATGAGATGTCTGGGACAAGGAATGCCACTACGGGGAATCAGGTAGCGGATCCATTGGATATAATTAAAGATCGGATGACACGTGCAAAATCTACAGATGGCAGGTCGGATCGATCAGAAGATGGAGTGCTTTTGAAAGCTGATTCAGCACAACAAAAATCAAGGAGTAGCTCTTCCATGAATGGGCCTGATAGTCAAACACATGCTTCTTTGCTGCCTAAGCCTTCTGGGATCATGAAAAATTTAGATGAACTTCTAAAAGTTTCACCGGAGGAAACATTTACAAAAGTTGCTTCAAAGGGCACTGTGGAATCTGAGGTATCTAAGTATTATGTTCACACTGAAGATAAAAATTTGCTGTGTTTTGACTGCAAAGGTATAGAATTGTCAAGTTGCAGGAATCTGCTTTTAATTGTCTCCTGAAATAGGGAGCTTTATGCTGGGATCAGTGGCTTTAGCCAAAAAACAATTCACTTGTTTTTTTAATATAATTTTAGAGATTTTCTAAAGACATATTTTCATAAGCTTGCTTTAGAGAGAATCAAGATGTGTAGCTTCACATCGTTTATATGGAAAGATTTTCAACTTATACCCTTTTTTATTTCCTCTGTAGTCAGGGTTTGTGACCAAAGGTATGGATTTTAAGTGTGCGTTTTTTGTTTTTGTGGTTGTTTTGGGATTCTTAATGCTTATCTTGCATCGATACTTCTAGTGGTGCTTGATGGGTAAATATGAAGTGGCAAAGCACAATTTGAGCCTTGGAAAACTTTAATTATCATATTTTTTTTAAAGTACTATTGGAGCAAGGATCTGAAGGTCTTACTGTGTTTATAGGATCATGGTGTTGTCGAGATGCATGAAGCATTCTTTTTCCATTGATGCTGACATTCTTTTAGAGGTGGTTGTAAAGTGAAGTTGGAGAAACATGTTGTGGGGATTGGGAAGGTGTTAGCTTGTTCTTTAAGGTGCTCCACTCATTTTCCCATTGTGTTTCAACTCTATGTAGTAAGAGAGAATGAATGTAATTCACATGGGTTGGTGGGTTTTTCCATGTTAAATTTCCTACTTTGCCCCTGCCATTGTTAGTGCCTTGTTGGACGAGGAAATAAGTAGGGCACCATAGCTTCTTTCTTTTTTTTTTTGGTGTGCCTCCATGTATTTAGCATTAAAAAAAGGGCATCCCAGTACATGAGGCTCCTGCCATTGTGATATCTAGGGAGGGTCAGTTGTACGCAGCCTTACCCGTGTGTGTGGGGACTGTTTTCATGTTTTGAATCCATGACATCCATGTCACAATGTAGCTGCCTTAATGATGCACCAAGGTCTGCCCTCTTGCTTCCATGGTTTTTAATTGTGTCTTTCAAAATAGTTAAGAGTTCCATGTTGCACCATGTTCCAAGAGTCAGAGTTTCGCCTCTCCTTTCTATAGGGAGGATAAGAAGGTTTATGTTTGGATATTTGATGGTAAATACTGGATCGGGTTTGCTATTCCATCTATGGTAACATTTACTTCATCTTTTAAATGATCATGTGCTTCTAGGAGATGGAATTTATTTTCGGCATGTAAGCAATGTTCTTTTATTTTCTTTGGTTGTTCATCATTGACAAGATGTATTTATAACATGGTTGTGGTTCCTTAATCCTTTAAACATAGAGATTGTTGGTCATTTTTTTTGACAAATAGTTCCTTTTCCTAGGAGGTTCCTGGATATTGTTTCAACTTTTCAAGATGGAAGTTCATTCCATTGTTGCTGGTTCCTTTGACTATTCAGTTGTTTTTTATTATTTGGGATGTCTTGAAAATAACACCCATTCATTGTAGGCAAGTGGATGACAAGCTTGTCCATTCTTTATAAGGCTAAATAATGGTCAATCAGTTAGTTTTTGGAAGATATCCCTTTGTTTTGCTGTTGCACAGGTCATGGTGCTAACTGCTAAGTCTGATATTCTGCGGGGTGGTTTTGTTTCAAGGATTATCCCCAATGCAGTCGATGGACTGGTTTCATAAGCAGGGGTCATTTCTGTTGGCTGCTGCATTGGGTTTGTGTCTGTTTTGAGGATGGTCATCGGATAGCCCAGGTAACCTAGGAGCTAGCTTTGAGCCCATGCTACTCCCTGTGTGCCCAGTGATTGGTCAGGCAATTGACATATGAAATTCAATTATCTCTTTCTAATTGTATAATTAGTTTTAGGTCTAGCATCTCAACATGCATCATTGTCCAGTGACAAGGGGTGTATAGATACCTAGGTATGTCATTACCATACTGAACCAGGTAGTACAGGGCGTATCATACCATATACCAGTACCGTGCCAGTTCGATACTAGTATATTGTATAGGGGGTGTACTAGTATATGGTGTACCGACACTTAGCATGCCAAAATGGCCCCTGTATCGATATAGTGATAGGATGACATCGGTATTGGGTCTGGTACCAAGATGGTGTACCTTAATAGGTACTCTAACAACTAAACACACTTTCAACTTCAAAGGCATGGTTCAATTTGTGAATTTATGCTAGTGTGAAACATAATAGAGATAATAAAATATACAGTTGTTTTATCTGGGACGGTAGAGTTTGCAGAGCTTCTTTGGTCATTTAACTTTCTAGAGCCTACAGCAGTGCATCAAGGATTTAATTGAAAAGACTTTCTAGGGTCATTTGATTTTTTTTTTTTAAATAGTTTTTCTTTTAATATGGTGAAGATTTTTAGAGAAAATTCACTTTAAAATGGTTCGCTTGTCCCACTCCCCCCATTTGTTTTGCATAAACGTCCTGTTTGAACTTTACTGGACCATTCCTACCCTCAAATGAATGCACAGATCTTTAGCTTATAAATACATACATATTGATGGTGAATGCACTCATAATACTTATTGATGCATATGCAGAAATAGCAGTCATCAGGGGTGTGGTATAATGGTCCCATCAAGTCTAACATGAACTTTTTCTGCAGAAAGTATTGGTGGTCTTTTTGTGCAGATGTGCAAATAAAGTGGCCTTTTATCTTAAACTTTTAACATATCTAACTTCACTTTAGTATCATTATGTCATAGATACGAAAGTGTTTTCCTGTTGTTTGGACCCTAAAGAAACCACATTCCATTTCCTGTATATTTTGAATGTGTACATGATCATGTGTGTGTGTGCGCATGGATGTACTTCCATCTCAGCATATAAATAACTGATTGCTTGGTGAAAATGTAACATAGAGATCACCTGACTGCCAGGCAACCCAGAAGCTTAAATAGTCCCAAGAAAAGCCTAAACGATCACCAACATCATTGAGTGCTCAGGAGAAGCTGCTGGGCCTTATAAGGTCCATCTATTGTCCAGATGCCCAGGCAGTTGACCATAGAAAAAAGGGTTAAAACAAGATTGATAAATCCAAATATTAACTTTTTTTTTTTTGAAGATTTTTCTGCTTTATGTGTGTACTGATGGTTAGCTACATAGATTCTTGATATGCCATTTTGACTTGAAGAATTATGTTAACTTGGCTAGTTTAACTGTGTTTGAACTTCTAGATATGTATTAAATGGCGATTGAAGAAAAATATATTTTGTTGAGCTATTTGCGGCAAGTGTGAAGTGACTGAAACCTGATCATCTACCTTTAGTCTATTAGAGCTTTACATGTCTGTTGCAGCCTGTGTAACATCAGGCCCTAGTCTTACTTCACCATGATTTTTGCTCCTTACAGACCAGACCACTGCAAAAACGTTCAGCACAGAATTCTCTTGGTAGTCTACCAAAACAAGAGTTGGTCAAAGGAGATGCTAAATCTAGAAAATCAATCAGCAGAACTGCCTATCAGCAATTTTCTGCAATGGCTGACAGGGATCTTTCAGCTCATCAATCAGAGAGTAGGCAAGGTGATACTGCTATGAATTCTTCATCCACTTCCTGTGGTAACTTAAATTCATCAGGAAAAGTAGCAAGTTCCTCCTCAAAAATGAATGATGTGCATGTTAGTGTATCCAAGATGGACAGTGGACCTCTCAAACCCTTGGATGACACTGTAGAAGCGCCTGATGCTTTCCCTAAAGAGCAAAAGAGATTTGCTTCAGCTGAAGAACGAGATAGATCGAACAAACAAAGGAAAGGAGACATGGACGGAAAGGATGGTGAGGCTATGGAAGTTCGATTATCTGATAAAAATAGAATTTTTGATGCCAGATCAATGGATAAATCTCACTTTTCAGATCATGAGAGGCCTAAAATTGAAGAACAAAGTCCCATTAGGCCTGTGGATAAGCATTCTGATAAATCTAGAGATAAAACTATTGAAAGATATGATAAAGACCACAGGGAAAACTTGGATCGGCCTGATAAGAGCCATGGTGTGGACATTCTTGAGAAATCAAGAGATAGGTCAATTGAAAGACATGGAAGAGAACGTTCTGTTGAAAGAGTGCAGGAGAGAGCAGCAGATAGGAATATAGATAGGTCTGTTGATAAATCTAGAGATGACAGAAGCAAAGATGATAGGAATAAATCGCGACACAATGAGGCTCCCATGGATAAGGTGCATTCCGATGAGCGTTTTCATGGACAAGGTTTGCCGCTGCCACCTCCACTACCTCCAAGTTTTGTTCCCCAATCTGTCGGTGGTAGTCAAAGAGATGAAGACCCTGAAAGAAGGGTCGGTAACACTAGACACACACAGCATCTGTTGCCTAGGCATGATGAAAAAGAATGTAGGCGCTCAGAGGAGAATGTTTTAGCATCACAGAATGATGCAAAACATAGAAGAGATGATGAGTGTCGAGAAAACAAGTGGGAGGAACAAGGAGATGTGCCAAATAAGGTACATCTGTAACTTCATCATTTGCAGTTGTTTTTACATCATTGTTCTTTATTCATTTATACCTACGCAATTGCATGTATAAGAGGTCAGTGTATGTGGCTTTATGGAATTATGATAGCAGAATGTCTTGGATAATGTGTCTCATATTTGTTGACACAATATGCAAACCTGTGTCAATCTAGGACATTAATACGAGTTTTTCCTGTGAACATGAACATGCACCAAGTGGCAATTACAATTAGTCCTATTATAATTATTTTTTACTGGTCTACGCATGTGACCAATAGTTGACATATGATAGGTAACTTGAAACATAGATGTCTTTGAAATAATTTTCTTCAAAGTGCAAGCCAGAAAAGAGCATAAAAATAGCATCACGGACACCACTTATTGGCGTTAGATTTGTGGCATATATTTACAATTCTCACTAACCTTTATGAAATGGATGGATTAGTATTCGAATCAAAATTTTTAATTGAGGGAAACAAAATAGGTAGCTGAGCAACCGCATGGCCAGAATTTTATTAGAAAATGGATGTTTTGAAGTGGGGGTTACTCTTCACACAACACCAGTTGCGACAAGCACTGTCAACATAGGAATATGGATGTTAGCGATCAACATGTTTGATCCAAAATGTTTCGCTATTTGCGGCTTGTCTCTATAAATTATTCTTGGTATCATTTGTCACCTCAAGTCATCACAACTATATCAAGAAATGTTTTTAATTGCCTCCGTCCATATTGAAGGTTTTAAACACATGAAAATATTTTCAGGACCATTTCGTCAAGCTATCATTGGTGTCCTGATTTTCTAAATTTATGCCTGTAAGAGTTGTGGAAGTTTTTGAAAAATTTATCTTTATTTTTCAATACTACATCTTGTGGTCATTGAAAAGACCAATATATATGTTCAGTTTATCATGTTGGCAGAAGCTGCTATATCATGGATTTATTGCTGCTTTTTGGATGATACAGACAGGGCTTACCTTCATGGATACATGTTATATCTCTATGCCAGTTTGGTAATATGAACTGTAATGTGAATTTACTAACTACGTATCTGACAAGAGAAAAAGGAGTTGGGTAAAAAAGTTTGTTGAACTAATTTTAAACATAATTTAATATACTTTAGATAACGTTTACGTATGTTGGATAGTATGTCTTCTTACATTCTAGAAGTACAAATTTGTGTGAGAGATGTGATTCATCTTTGGCCTTACGAAGGCTGCGGAATGCCTTCTTTAGTTGTAGCAGGGCGACCTGACAAACAATTAATGTGCAAGGAATGAGGTACTTATATGCTCTCTTTGTAAGAGTAAGGTTTATAGCAATAGGTGGACGCTCATCCCTAGTTTTTCTGAGATCTTCAAATGAGGATTTCAGGTCTTTTTGGTGTTGGAGAATGGAAAGGAGGGCTTGATGTGGGTTTTATAAGAGGAATGAGGTACAAACGAGTATTTTCCTTTCCTATATGACAGATTTAGACATGTAGGAAGATCATTTCTAGCAAGAATATGGATAATTCAATTGTCTTAAAACAAATTTATAAGCAGATACAGGCAATGCTGAGTTTTCATGGTAACAAAGTTGTAAATACTTTTTTTTGTTCATTTGTTTGCTCTTAAGAGGTTGAAAGCTCAGTTTCTTGAAGGATTTGATAATTTTCATAAGTAGGTCCAAACATGGTTACTCATTGGTAGGGGATGCAGAAGCAGATTCAGATGCAGGAGTGGTGAAGTGATGCTTTCAAATAATTTTGAATTTAGTGTCTAAGAAGTAGATGTGGGTGTGAGATTTTGGAGATATTCCAAAGCGGGTGTGGCTAAAACATTCCAGATACTGTTTGCTAAAGTTTTGATATGGGGGCAAATGTCTTAAAACACATTATTCTATGAAGTACAAGAGGATTAGATTGATTAGTTCTTGTCTGAGATGCAAAAGAATGTGAATTTTCTCATCTCTATTTAAATAAAGGTTATTCATTAAATCTTTTTTTTTAAACATAAATATTGTCAAAATTATGATATCCAATTCTGCTTATAGGAGTAATGCATATTCTATAGTTGAATAAAGATCTAAGAATGAAATATAGATAACTTTTTGATACCTGTGTGCGACTCTAATTATCTTAGGGAGAGTCGGATTTAATTTAACCTTGAACATATTGTATCTTGATTGAACTATTTTTAGTTTAATGAACACTTAAGTGAGATTTCATGCAAAATTTATGTTGTTTAGTATTTTATTGAAATTGAATTATTAAAGTGAATTGAAGACATTTTCTAGATGTAATGAAAAATATTAGGGTAGGGCCTATTTGGTTATTGCTTTTGTTTTATGTTTTTGCTTTCAAAATCCAAGAAGAACATTGAACTTGACTAAACAAATATGTATGATGAAACCTTTTGTTTTCTAGAGTTGTTGGTAAAAACTTTAGAGCTTTTGGCAGCAAAGATCTATTGCTTTCAAAAAAAGTATAAACAAGGAATGACAAAAGTTCCATGCATATGCTATCTCCAACAACAATCTCCATGAAGTATTTTGCTTATTTGTAGGAAAGCAAAAGCATAATGATGGCAACAATACCAAACAGAGCCTAAATCTCCCCACTTTTCTGTAGGGTTAGTAGATAATTTCTCTAGTAATGTGATAGGGAAGATTTATTGTTGATAGGATAATATATTGAAAGATAATCTTCTCTTTTAAACTTGTGATAGCGCTGATCCTGCAGATTTCAGGAATCCGGCATTGTGACTATTGTCATCTCTCCATGTTGGGATGTTTAGATTGTGTGAAATAAGCTTCGTTGAGTAGGTGTAGATGAACAATTTAATACTAGAAAACCACGAAGGATGTGCTTTATTGGACATGCATTGTTCGAATGTGGTTATGTTGACCTTATGCTTATGATGTGATGGATTTCCATGTTTTTGTCTAAACCTTTCTGGCTGCAGCTTCATGAAGTATTATGTTGTTCAAGGAGTTGGAATTAGGTTCAGTTTGGTTGCGAAGAAAATGAAATAAAAGAAACGTAAATTACCAGAAGAATATATAAGTAAATTTAGAATCTTGTGTTTGATTGGACTGACAAATTGTGGGGAAAGTTATTGGGGTATGGAGGAGTTATCCTAGTCTATGTGGCTTTTGTTACTCTCTCTCTCTCTCTCTAGTAGTATTGAGCAGAAATTTTGGGCGTCTTATGATAATTTGGCTCTCTATTTTTTCTCTTGCCAAATAATATGAAAGGCGATTCTGCTCTACCTTTCTTTTCTCTCACCTTCTCAACCAGACTTAGCCCTAAGATTGCAGGCATACAATTGCTTCATTATGACCCTTTCTGCTGTGGTATCTAGTCCCTGGAAATATGCCGTGTCATCTGTGAGCCTAATTATTCTATATTATGATGTGTTTGCTCTTAATTTATATTATTTTTCTGCCTCCTATCAGCCTCATAGCCCTGCATCTTTTTTTCCTTTCTTTTCTCTCTCTTTTTTTTTTTTTAGGAAAAGATTGCAACAAAGTCCAGTCCTCAAGGACAAAGTTGTGTGGATCTAAGTTGCAAGGAGTCATACACTTACCATTTGATTATATGCTAATTGTTTATTTTATGTTTAGTGGGGAAAAAAGTAGTTTCTCTATCCAAAGATACTTTAACATTTATGATGCTTCTGTAGGTAGAAGAGAGGGACAGAGAGAAGGGGAATGTACTGAAGGATGATACGGACCCTACTGCAGCCCCCAAGCGGCGAAAGCTTAAAAGGGACCATACATCCTCTTCTGAAGCTGGTGGGAAGTATTTACCATTTGTTCCGGGACCGCCGCCACCACCAAGACTAGCATTGGGGATATCTCAATCGTTTGATGCAAGAGAAAGGGGAGATAGAAAAGGGATTATGGTGCAGCATCGAGCTGTTTACATGGATGAAGTTCCAAGGGTGCATGGCAAAGAAGCCGCAAGCAAGATCAATCGTCGGGAGACTGATCAGTATCCTTGACTACTGAATTACCACTTTTATCTTTTACGGTCTTATGTTGCACCATCCTATTTAGTGTGGCAGCCTTGTGTTGTCAGGTGATTGAAATGACATCTCTTTTCATTTTTCACTGAAGCATTTCAATACTTTTCACGTTTTTGCAGAAAAATGTTTTAGTTGTAGAATAGTGAGGTGAGTTTTCATCATAATTAAAGCTTATGTTATCGCTATGCACTCCTTTTTCCGTTACAGGAGCAGAACCAATATCCACCCCTTTTTAAGTCAATGTGTGTTATATGAAGGTTGAGTGTCATGATTTTTGTGAACTCACATTATCTTTTAATTCACTCGACTTTCTTCACCCTCTTCTTTTATGCTTTCATTTGGTAATGCTTATAAATTTCTTCCAAATGAAAGTACAATTTCCTTTGAGATTTTTCCCTTGATGGGAATCAGAGAATTGAAATTTTCCAACGTGAAGGTGATGTCCATCATACAGAGCAACGTGCATGTGCATTCTGTTTTGTATTTTGCAGGTTACATGCATGCACATTTATTGCTGAGTGCAATCATGAATATGGTTTTCCTTGACCACCATTTTGGCCATAACCTGTAATCCTTTTTTAGATGAAAAACCTGAAACAACATGAATTTCATCATTTGTATGTGACTTCCACAAAGATGTGATAATTGTTGCATGGATTGAATGAGTTGGCTTGATTGAAGTTTGAGTCAATTGACCCTAGTTAAAATTGAGAGATCAGGACAGGTTCGATAGATCCGTTAAGTAATTTAGTCGACCTAGCAAATCTTGTGTTAACATGAAAAAAATTATAAAAAAATCTTGGGTTGACACTACAGAGTTTTCTGTCAGATGACATTTATGTTTCAGTTTTATCAAGTTATGTTTCTATCTTTTTTTTCCATATTTTTGGTTGTACTTCTGAGTCTTGAGACGTATCTGAGCAACTTCATTTCATCTGTATGTGCAAATATATTTTTTGTGGATTGCACGTCCTTGACCTGTCAAACTTCAGGATATATGAAAGAGAGTGGGAAGAAGAGAAGCGAAGGACTGAAGCTAAGAGGAAGCATCGGAAGTAGACATCAGTCTGGAGAGGATCACAAGAGATTATTTATTGGTTGGATAGAGTTATTGAGCACCTATACGGGCGGCAACTATATGACTGGCTTGGGCAGGGAAGTGCAGCTGTCATTTAGGTTTCCACTATGATTTTTGGCAGTAGTGTTCAGACAGAAGCATCTAATGCAGATGCATGATGTTAGCTTGGGTAGGCAAAGTTGGTCCATTACAGTGGTCTTTATTGATCATGGATACCAGAAAAGCCTGGAGTATGTCCTAATATATGATTGGAGATCTTCAGATTCAGTGTAGCAGATCTTAAAATATAGCGCATGTGGCTTTGCAAATCAGAATCTGCAGAAGATTGGGACTTGCAAATGCTTGTGGCACTCAGCGTGCACACCTATGTGATAAAGATTTTGAAATACAGAAGGAAACCTTATTTGACATTAATGTAATTATAACTTTGGCTTCTTACATAATATAACATTTTTATCTTCTAGTGTTCATGCAGTCATCCACAGCTCTTGTGAAGTAAGTGTTTCCCTGCTTTCGTTGTGTCAAATATGATGTGTTTGTAGTTTTGGTTATACTACTTGTAGACTGTTCTAAAGCAAAATCTTTCAAAATGATTAATTCTGGGGGGACTGGGTATATTCTGCTGTAAATCTGGGTTCGTTAACTCCATTTGCTGGTTAGCTGCAGAACCCTGCTTGTTTTCTTGTAAGCTGTGTATATTTTTTCTCTGATGCGATGATCCAACGGAGAATAAAAGCATTTGACAGCCGGTCCCTATGGGCACGGATGTTAAATAACCGTACTTGCAGCTTCATATCTGGACAGTGGGGTATTCTTACTGCTGTTAATCAAGGTACTGGTTATTGATAAAGAACCAATTGGAAGAAGCGAAATTCTTTGTTTACCGTTTGCAGTGTAGAAAATTTAATGTGCAGTGCATCATCTTGTTTAATTGATCCATATGGCATTCTCATGGCTTGATATGATCGGATGTTTGAAGATAAAAATAAAATGAAAATGGTGTGTTATTTTATCATCAAATATATTTAATATATGTAATAATTTATTTTTTAAATTTAATGTGATGAATTTTTTTTTTAAAAATGATGTTTTTATTATTTTGTAGTTTGATTAGATATTTTGAATGTTGTTCTTCTTTCTTTTTTTTTCTTTCATTTTGTAAAATTTGTCTGTTTAAAAAAAAAATTTTCAATCATAATTGTGTCTGATGCGGAAGGAAAAATTTTACTACTATAATTATGCGTTCAAGGTTTTTGATTAGTATTTAGATAATATTATCTATTCAAGTTATATGTCCCATCCATTGAGAGTAAATTGTTATTTGTAGATCTTTTATTAAATTTTTATGGTAGTTTTTTTTATTATAATAGTTTTTTGGAAGTTAAATGAACTTGTTACGTTGTGGGGAGTTTTTTTTTTTTAATTTTGAATGCTGCATGTATAAAAATTTTAATAGAAAGTCATATAATAAGTTAGGGTGTCATGATTTTTACGATATTATGTAGTGCAAATATCTTTCTAAGATAGTTTTGACATTATTATAGTATCTAAGGTCAAAATTATGATTTGCTAGATTAATATTACGGCATCCTGTAAGTAAAATACTATTCAGATATAATTTTTTTAATATTTTTATGATATTTAGAGTTAAAATTATATCATTGTAAATTAGTATTATGAAATTCTATAGGTACAATGCCTTTCGAAATTAGTTTTGTTAATATTATGACATCCTATATAAAAATTATAATATGTTAGATTAATATTAACAATATTCTGTAATACCTTTCAAGTATATTTTTGACATTTGTAAGGTATCTGCATCAAAATTATGATATTCGACATCAAAAGTATGATATTCTGTAGTTAAAATATTTTTTGACATTATTTTTGATAATATTATGATATTTTAGATTCAAATTATGATATTTTAAGTTAGTATTATGATATCTTATAGATAAAATAAAATTGAAATATTTTTTTTGATATTTTTTTGACATCTTGGGATAAAGTTGTGACATTCAATATTAAGATTATGACATTGTATGGTTAAAATACCTCAAGGTTTTGACAATATTATGTCATCTAATATCAAAATTATGACATACTAGGTCAATATTATGACATTCTGTAGGTAAAACATAAATTAGATATATTTTTTGACATTTTTATGACATCTTGTGATCAAATTATGACATTGTATGTTCAAATTTTGACATTCTGTTGGTTAAACGCCTTCCAAAATTAGTTTTGACAATATTATTACATCCGATATCAGATTTATGATATTATAAATTAATATTATGATATCCTATAGGTAAAATACCTTCGAAATATACTTCTTAACAATTTTATGATATTTTTTGTTAAAATTATTATATTTGGATATTAACATTATGACATTCTATAGGTAAAATATCTTTCAAAATAGATTTGACAATATTATGATATCTTAAATTAGAATTATGACATTGTAGATAATATTATGATATTCTGTATACAAAATATCTCAAAATGAATACTATTTAATATTTTTATAATATCTTGTGTCGAAATTATGGCATTATATGTTAAAATTATGTCATTCTATAGGTAAAAGGCCTCCCGCAGATAGTTTTGGAAATTATTATGATTTTTTGGTTCAAAATTATGACATTCGATATTAAACTTATGACATCTTATAGTTAAAAAGATTTTCTTATGTAATTTTGACAATATTATGATATCCTAGGTCAAATTTATGATATGCTAGATTCATATTATGACATCATGTAGCTAAAATACGTCACGTGTAAAATTTTTTATCATTTTTATGATATTTTAGATTAATATTATGATATTCTAGATTAATATTATGACATCGTGTAGGTAAAATTCTTCTTAAGTATACTTTTAGATAGTTTTATAACATTCTGTATCAAAATTATGATATTTTATTTATAAATTATGAGATCTTACAGATTAAATATTTTTTGAAGATAGTTTTGATAATATTATTATATTTTATATCAGAATTATAATATTATAAATTAATATTATGATATCTTGAATGTAAAGGATCGTGAAGTATACTTCTTGACAATTTTATGACATATTGGGTCAGAATTATTATATTTGATGTTAAAATTATGACATACTATCGGTAAAATATTTTCTGATGGTATTTTTGATAATATTATGATATAGTAGATCAAAATTATAATATTTTAGAAGTGCACCGTCTCGTCTGATTGGTCTGCATAGTGCCATCATGGCTGGATGTAATGTCTTCAAATTTTTTATATTTGACGGCATCATGCTCTACAGTGTCATTAGATCCGATCTTTTCAAAATAATGAAAAGATGCTTTTGCCTCCATTTTTTAGCAAAGAAATTGATCTATCTTCGTCTCTCTTCCAAAATACTGCTTTGTCTTCTCTCCACTCTAGTGACCGGCATTTTTTTCATTTTCTTTTTTTGGACAACCAGTGCATCTCAACGTCCTCATCTCTGCAGTTGAGGATAAATATTTTTTTTCTTCATTTTCTTCTTTCGGACAGTGTTCTCAGCTTATTGAGAGAGCATTTTCAGATAACCACATTTATTCAGTAATAACCCCTAAAAAGTTTGAGTTTAAAAGGTGTCGGAGAGAAGGCAACAAAGAAGAGGAGATGATCAAAGGGAGCACAGCAATGGTTGTTTACATGGGAGAGGATGCCCCTGCAACCTCTGGAAGAGATGAAATAACGGAAAGAGAAGAAGGTAAATTTCTTTTAAATATTAGGGCATCCATTTAGGATTTTCTAATGCCTCGATGTTTTCATAGGCAGTTCACTTTTAAATTTTACATTAACCAAGTATAACTTTCTTTCATTAACAATATGTCGTTTGTAGTTCACTTTTAGATACTTTTTTATCATTTTTATGGCATCTTGGGTTGGAATTATGATATTATAGGTTAAAATTATGACATCCTATAGCGAAAAAGTTTTTCGATGATAATTTTGATAATATTATAATATTGTATCCTAAAATTATGACATCGTATGTTAATATCATGACGTTTTATAGGTAAAAATTATCGAAATTCATACTTTTTATCAATTTTATGACGTCTTGGATCCAAATTATGATATTTTAAGTTAAAATTATAATATCGTATAGCTAAAAATACTCTCAAAGTAGGTTTTGACAATATCAAAATATCCTAGATCAAAATTATGATATTGTAGGTGAATATTATAACTTCATATAGGTAAAATATTTTAAAATTTATATATTTTATCAATTTTGTGACATCTTGTGTCGAAAATATGTATTTTATATTAAAATTATGACAGTCTGTAGGTAATCAGCCTTTCGATCATAGATTAGACAATATTATGACATTGTAGGTCAAAATTATGACATGTAGTTGAATATTATGAATTTCTATAGCTAAAAATACTCCCAAAGCAGGTTTTGACAATATTAAGATATCCTGAGCTAAAATTATGATATTGTAGATGAATATTATGACTTCGTGTCGGTAAAATATATCAAAATTTATATATTTTTTCAATTTTATGATATCTTGTGTCGATAATATAATATTTCATATTAAAATTATGACGGTCTGGAGGTAATCAATCTCTTTATTATAAATTAAGCAACATTATGACATCTTAGGCCAAAATTATGATATGTAGTTGAATATTATAAATTTCTATAGGTAAAACATCACAAAAGAGATATTTTTTTGTTAATTTTATGATATCCCATATTAGAATTATAATATTATAGGTTAAAATTATGACATCCTACGGTTAAAAACCCTTTCGATGATAATTTTGATAGTATTATTGATGCGGGACAATCCGGTGTCCGCACCAATTATGATATCATAGCTTAAAATTATGACATCGTAGGTTAATATCATGATACCGTATAGGTAAAACATCTCAGAATTCATATTTTTTTATCAATTTTATGACATCCTCGATCTAAATTATGATATTCTTGATTAAAATTATGATATCGTGTAGTCAAAAATTCTCCCAAAGTAGGTTTTGACAATATTAAGACATCATAGGCAAAGATTTTGATAAAATTAAGATATCCTATATCAAAATTATGATATTGTAAGTGATCTTCTATATTAAAATTATGACATCATCTGTCAAAATTATGATATCGTATGTTAAAATTATTACATCCTATTGAAAAATCACCTCCCAGAGATAGTCTTTGTTCCATAAAAATATAATGATATTATATTTCTAAATTATGACAATGTAAGTTTAAATTATGACATCCTGTTGGCAGTATTCCTCTTGAAGTGTAATTTCTGACAATGTTATGATATCATAGTCCTTTGAATGACATGATGTTTGTTACTTTGACTTCTTATTGTTGACTATCCAATTCTTTATTACAGGATCAAGTTAAGTTCCCTTCAGGATTTTTCGAAGCAAGACTCCAATTTTTAAGAATTCTTGTAAACCTATAGTGTATGTTGAAAATATGTAGAAAATAGGCTTTTCTCCTGCACACATAATTTTTTTTTATTGACTCTTCTCGCATAAATATTATAGTGTATGTTGTGATTCCAAAACTGACTCTTCTCGCATAAATATTATAGAAATTGCACACATCGATTACTGAATTGAACTTCATTCCAATATGAAGATCAACAATATCATTGTTTAAATGTGGTGCCATAGAAAAAGATGGATTCTCAAGAGAACCATCACATGATGTTATAAGATTGTCAAAATAATCTTTGAAAGGTATTTTACCTACAGGATGTCAAAACCAGGATGTTATAAAAATATAAAAATAATATATTTCAGAGATGTTAGAGGAACATGATATCATAATATTAACATATAATGTCATAATTTTGATATAAGATATAATAATATTGTTAAAACTATATATAGGATATATTTTATCTACAGAATATCATAATTTTTGATATAAAATATCAGAAATTTGATCTATTATGTCATAATATTGTCAAAAGACTGTTCGGAAGATGTTTTATCTATAGGATGTCATAATTTTAATATAAAATATCATAATTTCAAATCCAGATATCACAAAAATATCAAACATGGATACTTGAAAGATGTATTACTTACAGCATATCATAATATTAATGTAGCATATTATAAATTTGATCTATTATGTCATAATATTGTCAAAATTATCTTTGAAAGGCGTTTAACCTATAGAATATCATAATTTTCACATAAAATTTCATAATTTTGACTTATATAGTATGTCATAAAAATATAATAAAATATACTTCGAAGGAGTTATACGTATAGTATATCATAATATTAACCTTTAATATTGTAATTTTGATATAGGATGTAATGATATTGTCAAAACTATAAATGGGATAAGTTTTACCTACAGAATGTCATAATTTTTAACATAAAATATCATAAATTTGATCTATTATGTCATAATATTGTTAAAACTATGTTCGAAAGGTGTTTTATCTACACGATGTCATAATATTAATCTAGAATGATATAATTTTGATTCAAGATGTTATAAAAATATCAAAAAGATATACTTCAAAGGCATTTTAACTACTAGATGTCATAATTTTAATAGATATAAAATATCATAATTTTGATACAGAATATCATAAAAATATCAAAAAATATATCTAAATGCAGTTTTATCTGCAAAATATCATAATTTTAATATAAAATATCATAATTTTGAATCTGAATATCATAAAAATATCAAAAATAGATACATGAAAGATGTATTACCTACAATATATCATAATATTAATGTAGCATATCATAAATTTGATTTATTATTTCATAATATTATCAAAATTATTTTTAGAAGATGTTTAATCTACAGAATGTCATAATTTTAATATAAAATTTTATAATTTTGATCTAAAATTTAATAAAAATATAATAAAATATATTTCGAAGGAGTTATACGTATAGCATATCATAATATTAACTTTTAATGTCATAATTTTGATATAGAATATAATGATATTATCAAAACTATATATAAAATGAGTTTTATCTACAGAATATCATAATTTTTAAAATAAAATATCATAAACTTGATCTATTATGTCATAATATTGTCAAAACTATGTTAAGGAGGTATTTTACCTGCATGATATCATAATATTAATTTTGAATTAATATCATAATTTTAACCTAAGATGTTATAAAAATATCAAAAAGATATACTTTGAAGGTATTTTAACATAAAATATCTTAATTTCGATCCAAGATATTATAAAAATATCAAAAAATATATCTAAATATAATTTTACCTACAGGATGTATCATAATTTTTACATAGAACATCATAATTTTGAACTAGAATATCATAAAAATATCAAAAATTGATACCTAAGTGGTGTATTGCTTATAGGATATCATAATATTAACCAAGCATATTATATATTTGACCTATTATGTTATAATATTGTAAACTATCTTCGGGAGGTATTTAACTTACAGAATGTCAAAATTTAAATATAAAATATTATAATTTTGACCTAAGATGTCATAAAAAATATTAAAAAAAATATCTTCGGATGTGTTAGAGAAACAGGATATCATAATATTAACATATAATATCATAATTTTAATATATGATGTAATAATATTATCAAAACTATATATGAGATATATTTTAAATATAAAATATTATAATTTTTAATAAATAATATCATAAATTTGATCTATTATGTTATAATATTGTCAAAACTATATTTGGAAGATATTTTTTCTATAAGATTTCATAATTTTAACATAAAATATCATAATTTCAAACTAGAATATGATAAAAACATCAAAAAAATATACTTGAAATGTATATTACCTACAGGATATTATAATATTAATCTAGTATATTATAAATATATTATAATATTATCACAACTATCTTCAGGAGGCGTTCAACCTACAAACTACCATAAGATTAACATAAAATATCATAATTTTGATTTAGGATGTGATAAAAATATAAAAACGTATCCTTCGAAGGAGTTGTATGTACACACAATAAGAAAATTTTTTTTTTACCAATGGTTATTAGTAACAGCAATTTTACCGTCGCTAATAATATTTTTTACCGATGGCAAATGGTGACCAACAAATTTACTGTCATAAAAAAAATTATTAGTGACGGTATTTTTGACTTTTAGTGATGGTTAGTTGCATCCCTAATAAAAAATAATTTTATTTTTTTAAATTTGATTCTAAGATTATTAGTGACGGAGTTATCTTATTAGCGATGGTATTTTGCTGTGGCCAATAATCCTAAATTCTCCCTCCCGCAATTTCTCCCCCTATCCCTCGGTCCCCATGATTTTTATCTAATTGCACGCCCTCATTTTTCCCTACCAGTGATTGGTCCCCTCCCTCCGATTTCTCCCTCTTCGAGCCTCCGGATCCCCTTTTTTCTTGTCGACAGTCGATCGACCATCGGATCCCACCTTCCTGAGCCCTCGACCACCTCTCCTAGCCCTCGTCCGCCTCCCCAATGCCCTGTGATGCGGGACAATTCTAAAAAAAAAAATCAATCATAATAATCAAGCTCTCTTCTGTTTATCAACAACAAATCACGTCCGGCCAGGGGCTCATTATTCCCAGGATAGACAGTATAGTTGCCTATACTCTGCTCAGGAGGCGTGATTGATTGATACGAGACTAAAACGAGATCAATCTAAATGATACAGACGAATGCCATTCGAGAGATCAGTAAACAATTAGTAATAGAAAATTTCATAAACAGATAGCAGAAATTAAATATGCTCACGAGTAAATGCAAAAAAAAAAATAAGAATGGAACGAGAGAAAATAAAACATTAAACCCGTGAGAAAATCCAAGAAGATGATAAGAATCCGGATCGTGGTAGTTAAGAAACTACTCTGATTAGGGCTCTTAATCTTTTTACCAAACAGATCCATCGATAAAGAACTAGGTCTTTACCAACATCGGATTAAAAAAAAATCAAAGATCAACTGTTAAGGAACGAAGGTCCTTGACAGCATATGATCTGTAGAATAAAAAAATCACTCCTTCTCTCAGTACGACAGATAAAAATTCTGGAGGAGACAAATCTTCTCTTGACGGAATAGGCTTGCGTGGGTAGATGGTGGAGTCGATCAGAGTCGCAGGAATACTGAATCTTAAGTAGAAGGAATATGATAGAAAGTGGGTCTCACACCCTCCCCTTGTGGGGCAATTTTGGGTCTCACACCCTCTCCCTCTCGGAGCGATTGACACAAGTATTTGTGGAGTTTGTAAAATCATTCATTGTCTTTTTTCATGAAAGATACAAGGATTTATATAGGACTCTAAGGGTCCTGTTTGTTTAGAAATCTCTTATCTTTACAAGGAAGAAATCAACCCTCCACAAAAAAGTAAAGCATTATAATCTACCATAAGAAAGAAATCAGCCTTCAACAAAATAAGTAAGTAGCCAAGAACTCTTAAGAAATTCTAAAGAAGAAATGAAACTCCATGTGGGTGCTTGATGCTTGACACAACTTGGCATGAGCACGGCACATGCTGGCATGCATATTTCTTCTCTTGGCATGTGGAGAGTGGTGGCTCCAAAGGTGACGTGGACAAATCCAAGTATGGCCCTATGGACCCAAAGCCAAATGCATTAAAATTTATTGACTGAAAATAAATAACTGAAGTAGAATCAATTTAATGAGGCTTCTTTGATCCAAATCGAATTTAAATCATGTTGTTGATTTTTGATGGCTCTGGTGTCCGCACCAATTCTCCCGGGGTGGGAAAAATTCGATCCTGTCGAGTGTGGGTCGATTCCGCTCTGGTGACGCTCAAGTAGATCGAGATCAATGCGTTGCAGTTCTTCTCGAGTGATCCAGGTATCTTCAGACTCCGATCGACCTCGCCATCTGACTAGATACCGCTGATAGCCTTGACTCCGGGTGGAAAGGATCTGCTCATCCAAAATTCTCTCAATCTAATCGTGTTTTGCTGACATTTTGGCTGGTAGACACTCAGGGATAGGTTCGCTCTCAAAGGTTGGTTTAGGCTCAAATGGCTCACTAGGTATCCGAGTTGGTTTTTTATAGGCGACAAGATCTGTAATGTTAAAAGTAGAGCTAATTCCAAAATCAGAAGGTAGGTCCATAACATACGCATTTGATCCAATTTTCTTTATGATCTTAAACGGACCTGCTCCTCGGGCATGTAACTTCTTCACGGTTCTGGAGGAAAACCGTTCAGGCCTCAATCGAACCATCACATAGTCTCCCTCTTCAAATTCTTGAACACGTCGATGAGAATCTGCATTCTGTTTATAAACTTTATTACTCATACTAATTTTTTTACTGATCTCTTTATGCAGACTCTTGGCATGCTGTGCAAATGACTCTGCAGATTCGAAAATCCTAGCATGCATGGATAGTGGGATGAGGTCTATTGGTTTTCTAAATTGATATCCATGAACTACTTCAAAAGGACTCATACCAATGGACCTATTAACAGAGCTATTATATGCAAATTCGGCTCGGGGCAGCAAAAGATCCCAGTTACCCATATGTTCCCCAATCAAGCAACGCAAAAGATTTCCAAGACTCCTATTAACCACTTCGGTCTGACCGTCTGTTTGCGGATGATAGGCAGAAGAAAATTTTAGTTTTGTGCCTAAAAGATGCCATAGGGTTTTCCAAAAGTAGCTCATAAATCTAACATCCCTATCAGAAACAATGATTTTAGGCAATCCATGTAGTCTAACAATCTCATCAAAGTATATCCTTGCAACTTTCAACGCATCAGACGTTTGGCAACAGGGCAAGAAATGGGTCATTTTTGAAAATCTATCTACAACCACTAGAATAGAATCATGCTTCCTAGCTGTCCTAGGTAATCCCAAAATAAAATCCATACTAACATCTTGTCAAGGACAGTCTGGTATAGGTAAGGGTGTATATAAGCCGGTGTTTTATTTTCTCTGCTTGGCCACGGCACATGTTCTACATTGGGCAACAATTCGGGCGACATCTCTTTTCAAGCTTGGCCAAAAGAACTGGGCTTCTACCAACTCTATAGTTTTATTCCTACCAAAGTGTCCAGCTAATCCTCCAGCATGTAATTCCCAAACTAAAAAATCTCTTAAAGATATACGGGGGATACACAGCCTAGTTTCTCTAAATAGGTAACCATCCTGAAGGGTATATTCACTACGTTCTCTAGATGGCCCCTTACGTAAAGCGGTAAGTATGTCACCAAAATCTGGACACTCCTCATAATTTTCTTTAACCTTATCAAAACCAACAACTTCTATACTAATGGTGGACAGCAAAGTATGACGACGACTCAGGGCATCAGCAGCACGATTCTCTACACCTACACGGTGTTTCAAAATAAAAGTATAGGCTTGCAAAAACTCGACCCACCTACCGTGTCTATGATTCAATTTTTTTTGAGAATTCAGGAATCTAAGGGCCTCATGATCAGAGTACAAAATAAATTCTTGCGGTAGTAGGTAATGCCTCCAATATCTTAAAGCTTGAATTACCGCATAAAACTCCTTATCATAGGTAGAATACTTGAGTTTAGAATCGTTAAGTTTCTCGCTAAAGTATGCTACCGGATGACCTTCTTGACTAAGGACACCACCAATCCCAACTCCTGACGCATCGCATGCTATTTCAAAAATCTTAAAAAAATTAGGGGGACGTAAGATTGGGGCATGAGTCATCTTGTCCTTAATGTCTAGAAAGGCTCTATTGGCTGCCCTAGTCCATTCAAAATTTTCCTTTCTAATGCAGTCAGTGATGGGAGCGACTATGGTGCTAAACTCTTTTATGAATCTACGATAAAATATTGCTAATCCATAAAAACTCCGCACGTCATGCACACTCTTGGGCACCGGCCACTCAACTATTGCTCTAATCTTTTCAGGATCAGCAGATACACCATTGGGGGTAACAACAAAACTTAAAAGGATGATATGGTCTGTCATAAAAGCGCACTTCTTAGGATTAGCATACAAGCTTTCTGTTTTAAGAACTTGACACACTCTTTGGAGGTGATCTAAATGGTCTTCCCTAGTTCGACTATAGATCAAAATGTCATCAAAATATACGACTACAAATACTCCTATAAATGGTCGTAGTACTTGGATCATCAACCTCATGAAGGTACTAGGGGCATTAGATAATCCAAATGGCATCACCATCCACTCATATAAATTATTTTTTGTCTTGAAAGCAGTTTTCCACTCATCTCCCGGTCTAATCCTTACTTGATGGTAACCACTCTTAAGATCGATCTTAGAAAAGATAGTGGATCCGGCCATCATATCTAACATGTCATCTAACCTAGGGATGGAAAAGCGGTACTTAATGGTGATCCTATTAATGGCACGGCTATCTATGCACATCCTCCATGTACCATCCTTCTTTGGAGTCAGTAGTGCAAGAACCGCGCAAGGACTCAAATTCTCCCTCACAAATCTTTTTTTTATCAGCTCTCCAACTTGTCTTTGTAGCTCGGCATGCTCATTAGGGTTCAACCTATAGTGGGGCAAGTTGGGTAGGGTAGATCTAGGAACTAAATCAATGGCATGTTGAATGTTTCTCATAGGCGGTAAGTAATCTGGAAGATCATCAGGAAAGACATCATGAAACTCAGTAAGAAGGCTAGCTACTTCCTTAGGATAATCCATCTTAGAATCCTCATGAACTTCTCTAGCAACAAGCATCCAAACTGGTGATCCTTCACTCATGATCGTCTCTAATTCTTTAGCACCTATCAGATTGAGGCTTTTCTTCTTAAGATTTTTTTTTGGTCCATCGCCTATCTTTCTATTAGTAGCCTTAGGTGGGGAAGGATTAATCGTGATCTTCTTACCCTGATGAGTAAAGCTGCAGGAGTTGGTACGATCATAAATCGTAACATTATTGTCGAATAGCCAAGGCCGACCTAATATGATACTTCCGACTTCCATGGGTAAGACATCGCACCACACATGATCCTGATAGGAATGAAGCTGGATGGGCACACGGCATCTAAATTTGATGGGAATAGAGGAGGAATCAATCCAAGACACACGGTATGGACTAGGATGATCTACAGGAGTTAATCCTAATCGCTTAACCGTGTCGGTGGAGATGGCGTTGATACAGCTACCACTATCAATGATCACCTTACAAATTTTATCATCAAATTTTATGAAGGTATGAAAAATAGAGGTCCTACGCCAGTCTTCACTTTCCTTAGTTTAGACTAGGACATACCTAACGACTCCAAGCCTAAGGTCTGACTCAGGTGTGGCATAACCTAGGATGTCCTCAATACTCTCAAATTGCTCGGCTAAATCTGGATCAGCTTCATAAACTTCCTCCTCAATATTTTCTAGAGTTTCTCCTTCTAATTCTTCTACGAATAATGATCGGTTGGGGCATTGTGCAGCAAAGTGACCGTAACCATGGCACTTGAAGCAATGAGATCGAGAACTACTTCCTTTTGATAACTCCCCTATAGCTCCTTTTCCTTTATCTTCTTTTCTCCCAATAGGATTTGTAAGTGGAGGTATGTTACTAGGAGTTTGATTAATATTAGGTCTCGATCCAGAAGGAGTTACTCGGTTGGGTTCAGGATGACGGAGAGTCGAATATCTAGAAAATCTTTCAAAATCTAAGGCAAGTTGATAAGCTTATTCCAACGTGGTTACCTCTCGCAGAAAGAGCTCACGCTGAATATCCTCTCGTAATCCAGCTCTAAATCTAGATAAGGTAACAACTCTATCTTCGGCTACTCCACATCTCATGAGGTATTCATCAAATCTCATGATATACTCGGTGACTGATCTATTCCCTTGAGTAAGCCTCTGCCATTGATCTAAAAGTCTTTGTTGGTAAGAGGTGGGGAGGTACTTCTCTCTGAGTTTTTCTTTCATCTCATCCCAGATTTCTATCGGATCTTGTCTTCTCTGATTGAGAAGACGCTCAACACTTTTTCAATAAAGTCGGGCTTGCCTCACCAATTTCATCCTAGCAAACTTAACTCTCCTTGCTTCAGATATTTCGTACCATCCAAAATAGTGGTCCATACCTGATTCCCAATCTAGATACTCTCTCGGATCTAGACAACCATCAAAACTTGAGGCTTCGACTTTCACATTTTTAAGAATATGCTCATCTTGATCGAACTGGTTATGGTGCGGACGTGCCCCTATAGGTCGATCAAGTTCTAGATTCCTACCTCTTTGTCCTATAGGTAGTCGGAGAGACTCAAGTTCAGGTTGTTTCTGCCTAACTTCTTCTAATACCACTATTCTCTCATCCATGGCTTTCATAAATTTTTTTATGTCATCAAACTTTTCAGTTAGAGTATTAATGATGGCTGGTATATTGGGATCCATATTGATGTTGGGTGGGGAAGTAGGATGTTGGTACCAGGTACCTGATCTAGTGGTCATGCAACTCTGAGATGCAGAAATAAGGTGCAATAAAAATTAAAATGCTTGAAAGTAAAGTACGAAATTTAGAGTACAAAAATTTAACTTGCAAAAATTTAAATTGCTGAATTTAAACAAAAGTCCTAATCAACCTGCTCTGATACCAAATTGATGCGGGACAATCCTAAAAAAAGAAAATCAATCCTAATAATCAAGCTCTCTTCTGTTCATCAACAACAAATCACATCCGGCCAGGGGCTCATTATTCCCAAGACAGACAGTATAGTTGCCTATACTCTGCTCAGGAGGCGTGATTGATTGATACGAGACTAAAGCGAGATCAATCTAAATGATACAGACGAATGCCATTCGAGAGATCAGTAAACAATTAGTAATAAAAAATTTCATAAACAGATAGCAGAAATTAAACATGCTCACGAGTAAATGCAAAAAAAGAAATAAGAATGGAATGAGAGAAAATAAAATATTAAATCTGTGAGAAAATCCAAAAAGATGATAAGAATCCGGATCGTGGTAGTTAAGAAACTACTCTGATTAGGGCTCTTAATCTTTTAACCAAACAGATCCATCGATAAAGAACTAGGTCTTTACCAACATCGGATTAAAAAAAAAATCAAAGATCAACTGTTAAGGAACGAAGGTCCTTGACAGCATATGATCTGTAGAATAAAAAAATCACTCCTTCTCTCAGCATGACATATGAAAATTCTGGAGGAGACAGATCTTCTCTTGACGGAATAAGCTTGCGTGGGTAGATGGTGGAGTCGATCAGAGTCGCAGGAACACTGAATCTTAAGTAGAAGGAATATGATAGAAAGTGGGCCTCACACCCTCCCCTTGTGGGGCGATTTTGGGTCTCACACCTTCTCCCTCTCGGAGCGATTGACACAAGTATTTGTGGAGTTTGTAAAATCATTCATTGTCTTTTTTCATGAAAGATACAAGGATTTATATAGGACTCTAAGGGTCCTGTTTGTTTAGGAATCTCTTATCTTTACAAGGAAGAAATCAACCCTCCATAAAAAAGTAAAGCATTATAATCTACCATAGGAAAGAAATCAGTCTTCAACAAAATAAGTTAAGTAGCCAAGAACTCTTAAGGAATTCTAAGGAAGAAATGGAACTCCATGTGGGTGCTTGATGCTTGACACAACTTGGCATGAGCACGGCACATGCTGGCATGCATATTTCTTCTCTTGGCATATGGAGAGTGGTGGCTCCAAAGGTGACGTGGACAAATCCAAGTATGGCCCTATGGACCCAAAGCCAAATGCATTAAAATTTATTGACTGAAAATAAATAACTGAAGTAGAATCAATTTAATGAGGCTTCTTCGATCCAAATCGAACTTAAATCATGTTGCCGATTTTTGATGGCTCTGGTGTCCGCACCACCCTGTCTACTGGATCCCGAGCCCCTTGGCTGCCTCCTGCCTCCCCGAGTCTCGACCATCTCTCCGAGCCCCCGATCTGCCTCCCCCTAGCTACCTCCGATCCCTCTCTTTCCTCCATCGTCAGATCGAACCTTCTCGAGCCTCGATCCCTCGGCCACCTTCCCGACCCCCGTCCGTCGGATCTCGAGCCTCTCAGCCGCCTCCCGCCTCTCCGAGCCCTTGACCTGCCTCCCTTCGGTTGCCTCCAATTCTCCTCTTTTCCTCACCATTGGATCCGACTTTTTCAAGTTGCCGACCGCCTCTCCGAGCCCCGAACCCCCGGCTTGCCTCCTCGAGCCGTTGAACCGCATCCCCGAGCCATCGGACTGTCGCCCCGGCCTCCCCCCTTCGGATGCCCAACCGTTAGAGCATCGCACCGCTGACCTGCCGTCGGATCTGTGCCAGACCCGCCACCAGACCAGTGCCGCTAGGTGATTTTTAGTGATGGCTCTGTCACCATCGCCATAATCCGTTCCAACCTTTTTAAATTTTTAATATTTAAAATTATATTTATCTGATTATTTTAAACTTAATAATATTTAAATTTAAATATTAGTAATATTTAAATTAATAATATTATTAATTTAAATAATAATAATAATATTATTTAAATTAATATTATTCTTGAAAGGTGGAACTATTTTGGAAAACTCTCCAACGAGAGTTATCCTACTGTCTTCGACGGCAGGATTTCGAGATCGGACCACCGTTGGACTAGTTTTGGCTTGCTTATCTACTCCGGTGGCGGTCGGAGCAGTTTGACGATTGGACTCTAGGATCTAGGCCCGACCTAAAGTCCAAAAAATATTTTTGGATCGGACTCAAGGTGGGGTGTGGCCTGGCCCACCCCGACCTATTTTCAGCCCTATTTGCAATCCCGCTTGATATTTTGGAATCTCTGAGACGGGAGTTGCTTATGCATTTAGACCTGAAACAACATTATATTTTTGTCTAAAGATGTAGCATACCGTGCTTGTAATCCTTTTTTTCAAAAAAAAAAAGAGGTATTTTAGAATACAAGTGTTTTGAGGGATGTAAATTCCAATTATCTTATATTGTCCGTTGTCATAACAAAAAATGGTGGCCATGAAAGAACATCAAATTTTTCAGCATTTGGACCTTGAACAACAATATATTTTTATTTAAAGATGTAGGATGATGTGCTTGTAATCCTTTAAAAAAAAATATAACATCAAATCTTTAACTTTTCGATAGAGTTTTCTTATGCATTTATTTATAATTCTCTTTTTTTTCAAAAAATAAAATGAGGTATTTTAGAATACAAATATTTTGAGGGATGTAAATTTCAATTATCTTATATTGTCCATTGTCATTATAGAAAATGGTGGCCATGAAAGAACATCAAATCTTTCGAACATTTGGACCTTGAACAACTCTGTATTTTTATCTAAAGATGCTGGATAATGTACTTGTAATCCCTTTTTTTATAAAAAAAAGGATAATATTAGATCTTTAACTTTTCGACGGAGTTGCTTATGCATTTAGACTTTAAACAATAATATATTTTTATCTAAAGATGTACGATAATGCATTTGTAATTCTTTTTTTTCAAAAAATAAAATGAGATATTTTAGAATACAAGTGTTTTGAGGGATGTAAATTTCAATTATCTTATATTGTCCGTTGTCATTACAGAAAATGGTGATCATGGAAGAACATCAAATCTTTGGGATATTTGGTTCTTGAACAACAATACATTTTTATCTCAAGATGTAGGATAATGTGCTTGTAATCCTTTGGAAAAAAAAGGATAACATCAAATCTTTAACTTTTTGATAGAGTTGCTTATGCATTTATTTGTAATCCTCTTTTTAAAAAAAAAAATAAAATGAGATATTTTAGAATACAAATATTTTGAGGGATATAAATTCTAATTATCTTATATTGTCCATTATCATTACAGTAAATAGTGGCCACGAAAGAACATCAAATCTTTCAGACATTTGGACTTTGAACAACAATGTATTTTTATCTAAAGATACAAGATAACGTACTTATAATCTTTTATAAAAATAAGAGAAGGATAACATCCAATCTTTAACTTTTTGATGGAGTTGCTTATGCATTTAGATCTTAAACAGCAGTATAGTTTTGTCTAAAGATGTAGGATAAGGTGCTTGTAATCTTTTTTTTTTTTTACAAAAACTAAAATAAGGTATTTTAGAATACAAGTGTTTGGAGAGATGTAAATTTTAATTATCTTATGTTGTCCGTTGTCATTACAGTCATGGTGGCCACGAAAGAACATCAAATTTTTCGGGCATTTGGACCTTGAACAACAATTTATTTTTACTAAAGATGCATGATAATGTACTTGTAATCCTTAAAAAAAAACAAAGGATAACATTAAATCTTTAGCTTTTTGACAGAGTTGCTTATGCATTTAGATCTTAAACAATAGTGTATTTTTGTCTAAAGATGTAGGATAACGTGCTTGTTATCTTTTTTTTTAAAAAAAATAAAATGAGTTATTTTAGAATACAACTGTTTTAAGGGATGTAAATTCCAATTATCTTAGATTGTCCCCTGTCATAATAGAAAATGATGATCGTGAAAGAACATCAAATCTTTCGAACATTTGGATCTTGAAGAACAATTTATTTTTATCTAAAGATGTAGGATAACGTGCTTGTAATCCTTTAAAAAAAATAATAATATCAAATCTTTAACTTTTTGATAGAGTTTGCTTATGCATTTATTTATAATCCTCTTTTTTTTAAAAAAAATAAAATGAGGTATTTTAGAATGCAAGTGTTTTGAGGGATGTAAATTTCAATTATCTTATATCGTCCATTGCCATTATAGTAAATGGTGGTCAGAACAGAACATCAAATTTTTTTGAATATTTGGACTTTGAACAATTATGTATTTTTATTTAAAGATATAGAATAATGTACTTATAATCTTTTAAAAAAAAATAACATCAAATCTTTAACTTTTCGACAAAATTGCTTATGCATTTAGTTGTAATTATTTTTTTAAAAAATAAAATGAAATATTTTAAAATACCTCTTCTTCTTTGTAATTTTTTTTTTAAAAGAATAAAATGAGGTATTTTAAAATACCTCTTTTTCTTTCTCTCCTCCTACCAAAGCTCGAACCCGCAACCAATTAAACACATGCTACGTCACATGCCATCAAGGTTGCGGTGCGTTGGTGAAGAAGCCTCTAATCATTAATAATCATAATAGGTGTTATGAGGAGCGGCAGATCATTCTTTCGCGTGGGGACAATTTAGGGTCACGTGTCCAATCGAAAAGCGGTAATCGAAGCTATGGTCCACGCATGCCCACTATAGTTTTTCCGTCCAAAAAAAATCCAACGCGAAGCGCGCCGCCTGATTGATCCATATAGCAACCATATTTTTAAATATATTTAATATCTTTTATTTTATTTTTATTTAAAATTTTAAAGAATAAAAATATTTTTATTTTTTATAAAAAATTATGATATTTTTTATTTATATTATGATATCTAACATGTAAAAAATTATAATTTAATATATAAAATATTATAATTTGATGTATAATATCATAATTTTTTTAAAAAAATATTTTTGTTATTTAATATTTTTAAATAAAAAATAAAATTATAGATATTAAGTATATATTAAAAAATAATTAGATAAAAATATTTTTTTCATTGATATTTTGTATAAAATTTATAATTTAACGTAAAATATTATAGTAAAAAGTCATAATTTTTTTAGGTCGATAAACATAGCGTATTATAGGATGCTACGTAACATCATAATTTTTTTATAAAAAATATTTTTATTATTTAAAATTTTAAATAAAAAAATAATTATTATTAAATATATATTGAAAAACGATGATGAGGTGGATTATTCCGCCAAGCGATGCACTCTACGGATTTTCTACACCGCCACCGTGCGCAAAGAATCTACCTTTTCTGCCCTGTTCCTTCTCGTGTAAGAAAGGAAGAAAGAAGTTAATGGTAAAGGCACTGCTTCTGGTCTCAGAGAGAGAGAGAAGCAGCAGAATTAATCAATCTAGAAAGAATGGCGCTGCAGTGGATGATCCTGTCGTGGGTGGTTGCGGCGGAGGCGGCGGTGGCGTTGCTGGTGACCCTCCCGGCCCGAGGCTCCTAAAGTCTCGGATTGTCGCCCTCGCCTCCCTTCTCCTTCAGCCCCTCACCGGCGTCCTCCCCTTCGCCGCCTTCCAGCTCTTGGGTCCGTTGCTTCCCCACTTTCTCTCTTTTCTTTTCCCTATCCGATGAATGATATTCTCATCTCTTTCTCAGATGGGATGAGAGCTTCGTTGTGTTGGTCGATCTGATCCCTCTCTCTTTCTTTCTGTGTTTCTAGATCTACACTGGAAGAACGAGCACCGGCTGATTTGCGCCGGCGACGTCTGCACCACGGACGAGAGGATCCGATACGAGAAATCTGTAAGCCCCTCTCTCGATTCTCGATTTATTCCTCTCTTTCTTTATTTTATTTAATTAATTCTGAGATGGGATTTATGTTTGGTATGCCCTTTGGCTGTTCAAGATTTCAAATCGGGGAACTATGCAGATACCTAGATCGAGATTTATTGATAGACATTGAAAACTGGTGTCTTTATTTAGGAATTTCGGCCAATCCATACGTCGGATGTCGTCTTTGTAGGGTTGGATGGTGAATCACATCAGAACTACCCCGTCTCCAACCCTATATTGTAATTATTTCTTTCTTTGAATAGATGATCTTTCTGATTTTACCAATTGTTAACCCCAATACAGAAAAATTACTGGAAGAAATTTATATGCACGAGCGATTAAAATAATAAACAGAAATTACTTAGCGATTGAAGAAGAAACACCGCAATAATATGCTGCAAATCGTGATATACAACCAAATAACTGGCCAAATTTGTTGTTATGCTACATATCCTAAAACGTGCTACAGTATGAGTTAATACTTCAATATCTGTGCTTCGTGTCAGGCTCGCTATGGTTTTGGGCATGTAAAGAACTTAAGATACCTTGGATGTAAGCTTGAGAAGATATTTAAAAGCCCTTATTTTTGAAGATGAGGTATCTCTTTGTAAAGAATCAATAACATTAAAAAAATTGATAAACACAGAACCGTTAAGATAAGGATTTTTAATTGAATTTAAGTGTATTTGGCACACCATGTTTTTTATTGTTTTAAAGCGAAAAATCAAAATAAAATGGGGCATGCTGAAGCAACTAAGTACTAGTTGCTCAAAAAATGCACCATCTCTATATCATAGCCATCCTTATGATTTGGTTGGATAGGGAAAAGAGCTAGTTAACGGGGATGATCTTGCTTGAAAACAAAATGCGGATTTATAGTTTTAGCATGGTTGGAGTTTCTACTTAGTAGGGCAAATTGTGACTCAAATATACATGAGTAATGGTCGGTCTTTCCATTGATCACACACTTGAGCTTGTAGGTGTTGGCTTATATCTATTGTCTCCCCTCCGAATCTTGCTGTGGTCTAGGGAAAAACTTGATTTCCTGTTTCATCAGTCAATAGTAACCTTTCTATTTTTTTTTGGGCATAAGACAATCCCTTGCCTTTGGAGGGAGGGGCTAGCAGAGGTGATAGTTTTCAATTTTTGAAGTTACATAGCGTTATATTACTAATATGATGCCAATATCATGCCATGCAGATCTTCAAAGCACAAAGGAATGTTATTCTGTGTGTATTGGCATGTCTCCTTTATTGGTACTGTATCATGTCACAGTTGTCTATTCAGCATGCAAACTTTGTGTTGGTTATATCTCAAAAACAATTATTTTTTCAATTGACCGAACAGGTGTATATACCATATTTGCAAATATAATAAGGAGATAAAGGAATTGGAAGAAGTTGAGAAGCGTGTCAAAGAGCAGTAGCTTTTATAATCCAGATCAATAACTGCTAAGCTATGAAGAGGTAAGTGCATTGCTTTTTTCGGTGGTCTAGTCTATTTGGGCTTTTGTGAGCACATTGGGCTAGCTTAGGATGCTGGTGTACTGTGTGCTTTACATCAGTGCATTTACCCTAGAAAAACGAGATTCATAGGTGAGTATCATTGGATGCATAATGATTGTGATGTTGGTGACTCTGCAGGTATTTTTACTATTTACTAGTTTCATCTTTATTTTAGTTCTGTTGAACTTCTAAACACCTTAGTTCTTTTGGAATTTTTGGTGAGTGAAAACTCTTTATTTTTACCTGTAGCTAAATATTTTCTGAATGCCAAACATGTGACTGCTTATACAATTTATGTGCTTCATAAATTTTTTCCTTAATGTTAAAGATATAGTTTTCTACAGAAAGACATGTGCATCGAGAAGTTTTGTTTATGTGAACTTATTTTTCTTGCCATGTGACTGCTTGTTCGGTTTATGAACTTCATAAATTCTTTTCTGGCATGTTAATGATATAGTTCTCTAAAGAAAAACATGTGCATCGGGGACTTTTGTTTATATGAACTTCCTTTGGCCTACTTCTGATTTGAAAAGTAGACATTTTGTGCCTTTGTTTCTATAACAAATGTAATGTCTAGATGATAGTGCTAAATTTTCATGCTAAAATTGACTTGATGTGTTGCAGTATTTGTTTTTCGTTCAACATATTTGCTGGCCTTTTTTGGAGGAGGCAAAGTACTGATTCTTGTATCCTTTTCTGTTTTGTTAAGCAGGTGAAACTGGCGTTGTACTGATTTGAATGTCATTGATCAATAAACCTTGGCTGTTAAAATAATGGTGATTGTATGTGTATATATCCAGGGATGATTAGAGCTAGCAGTACGTTATACGCCCGTTTTATGGGACACCTAAATCTGAAAAGCAGATCGGACGATTTTGCCATGTGGATCTCTTTTTTTCCCCTTCTCTCATTTGAAGTAATGGTAATGTAACTCAAGGCAAGGATGTCCCTTGAGAATGTGGCTATTCTGTATTGGCCAATACCTACAGATTTGGAATTCCAATCAGCATTTACTTTTTCATTTCTTAATTTTCTGCAGGAAACAACATATATTGTGTCCTTTTCTATAACTCGAGCTAATTTCTTGAGCCTTGTTTTGCATCACTTCTACTTTCTGCTTTCCATTTTTCTAGAAAAACGCAGGCAAAAATTATGTTTGATAAAACTTTTGGATAGGACTCCTGGGTTATGGCTATGGTAAGAGCACAAGCCGCTAAAGCTTTTTACCGAGGCTTGTAACCCTGCCAAAAGAAAGAGCTAATAAACTGGAGTCTTTGTACAAGAACGAAAATATGTGAAGAGAAAGAATCCAAGCTTAAATTTTCAACCAAAACAAAAAGAAAAACTAGATAGTGTACGGACAGAAAAACTTAGTAGTAAATTAAAACATATTGAACCTTATCCAAATATATATATATATATATTATTTGAATCTCAACTCTAAATTTTAAAGGAAAACTAACGAGTCACACGTTAAGTATAGCAATTATATTAAATTATCAATTGAATTTTTATTCAACTTTATAGGATTAGAATTATTCATTTTTGTTTGGTTTAACGGAAAAAGAATAGAATAGTTTGTAGTGTGTAGTTTTTTAGAGCCTTTCTTGCTCTTTCTGTAAGGCTATAGAGAAAAAAAAAGCACAGAGTTTCCTAGCTATGGTAGTAGCACAGTGTCTTTTCCACGGAGGAAAATGAAAATAGTATTGATCTCTTTTTTTCTTCTTTCATTTTTTAAGAGTTAGCCGTCAGTGAAAACTCCCTTTAGGACTAGCACTCCTAGCTTCCCTCTCTTTAAAGTAGATTTATCAGCTCCACGGGTCACTGGAAAGAAGGTGAATGGACCATCCTTTTTTTGAACTTTGTCAATGATCGAACTTACATATATGAATTGAGTGTTCCCAAACAGTACGAGGAGAATGTGATTTTTGACCGCGTATCTGTTGAAGAATGAGCCGACGACTCATAGACAGTAGCTTGGTTAAGGGAACTCATTGGAGTTACAGTGAAAGTGAGTCTTCATAGAGCGATTGTCACTGTTTATGAATTTGAATCTGAGTGATCTATCCGTGATCAGTATGAAGTTTGGATGAAACTAAGTGGAGGTCCGAACCGACTGATGTTGAAGAATCAACGGATGAGTTGTGATTAGGGATGAAATGCCATTCGAACCTAGAGCTAGCTGGTTCTCTCCGAAATACGTTAAGGTGCAGCAGTTGATTGGACATGTAGGGGTAAAGTACTGTTTCGGTGCGGACCGTGAGAACTCTGAATACTCTTGTTCGAATCAGAGTTTGAAACCAAACTTATCCTCAGGAGGATAGATGGGGCGATTCAGGTACTGCATCAGATTGCACCCCTCGATTTTAATGAAAACAAAAATCGACGGGTTGCATTTGGCGTATTGCAGAGATGATGAGCTTTTCGAGGCTTTATTTCAAGAATGGATGAAAGGTCATCTCGACTATCTCGCCTGGTATGCTAGGATGAGAATGGACCTAACTGCCCGTGTGTGTGTGTGTGTGTATATATATATAGAAAGAGAGAGAGAGAGAGAGAGAGAAGAGAAGAGGTACAAACAAAGCGATAGACTCTAAGTAGACAATGTAAAATCCTTTCTAGTCATTTCCTAAACCATTAAATAAAGCTTTGATGTGGAAGAGGAAGTAAGAGTTTGGGAGAAGCAAAGAAAGTGGGTGCCGTGATTCTCTCCGAGGAAGACGCATGAGGACGGTTGAGGACGGTGCCAGAAGAAAATCGATTTTTACGATATTTAAAAAATATCACAGGGTACTGTTATACTTCAAAAATATCGTCAAAAAATAAACGGCTGCACGTGCTTACGTAGGTATATATTAAAAAAAAAAGAATGAATAAATTTTAAAAATATTTAAATAGTTTAGATAAATATTATATAATTATTTTTTTAACAAAGCTCTTAATATATGTACAGTATTTTGTGATATTTTTTGAATATTATAAAAAATTTTATTTTTTAGATATTACGTAAAGAATGCAAGTTCTCTCTCTTAACGCCCCGTAATCATGTTGAGACCATCTCTAGCCGAGCTGATAGCTCGTTAAATGGGTTGTTATTGCGGTGAGTGCTTCAGGTAAGCTCCAAACGAGGTCGATCCCCCAAGTCACTGAAAGTTTCTTCATTATGATGGTCGAGATCACATGCATTCTACCAGTGCTCTGCTCGGATCACAGCTTTTCCGACCTTGCAGCTGCACCACATTTTCGACGTCACACAACGTTTTCACACTTCCTGCACTCCATCCTTCCTTCTTTTCCCCCCTCATCTTCGCTTGTTGGCACCCATTTGGCATGCCTTCTCCTTAGTCATTTCACGCTTCCAGAACTCCCATCAGCATCTCCTTTAGAACTTCCTCATGGTGCAGCTCAGGTAATAATGCCTCACCTCTCCTTCCATGACTGCGCGATTATATCTGAATCCAAAATAGTAGTCGTCGAGAGTGGCTCCGGTTGACAGCTTGATGCAGTAGTTCCAGTAATCTAGGATCCTTGCATATATACGAAGTATGGTTACCATCTTCCACATAACTAGCATGCATGTTCTTGCAGCAGGTGGCATAGTATGTTATAACCATACTATAGGCTCTTGTAGCAGGTTCACCTCATATGGAAAGAAAATTAAATCCTCAGTCCCGTCGGTTAAGATGGCATTGAATGCTTTTTGGTTGTAGCCATTGTTATCTAGCCTTAATCAGAGCCATGCAAAGATGCAGATAGCCTGTTGCAGCAAATTCAGAAGCACACTGGCATAGAGAATTGTCCGTAAAACATTATCAACAAAGAGAACGTATAACCAGAAAACATAAAAAAAAAAAAAAAAAAAAAAAAAAAAAAAAAAAAAAAAAAGAAAAGAAAAAAGGGATCATCTCTCTCTATCTCTGACCAATTTTGTGGCAAGAAGTAATTTCTTGCCTTGCCTTCATGTATATGACCTACAATGATGCAAGGAGCTGAAGGTTATCCAAGATCAAAGCTCCAAATAGACAAAAAAGGCAGAAGTCTAATTTTTCACCAAATGTCAACCAGAAGATTCCATCCATGGGATCATCAGCCAACTGTTTCAAGCACCAAGGTGATAATATTACAACAACATGACAACTCATTGCAATAAAACATTTGTCCATCTTCACAAACTTCAAGAGAAAAACAATAAGAAGAAAAACTGAGCGTGTTTAAGCTTTAAATTGGTTCCACTAAGAGATCATCATACATGAAGAAAAAGGGAAGAAGCAGCCAAAAACAGAAGCAAATACAAGAAACAAAGGGAATGAACAAACCTCACTGAACTCTCCATTTCTCTCTTTCCCTTGCTCGATAACTATCTTCCATCAGCTGAGGTGAAGGAATCGGCAAAGCCTGGTGGCCTTGTGGGTATGCTGGTCTGGGTGTTGTCCAAGCTTGCGATATATGAAGATGTAGCACCATTGAAATGGCCACTGTCCTCAAAGGCCTGCCATTTCTTGAGTGCCTGAGGCAAAGTCATGTCTAGGTCGATACCATAACTGTCCTCTGAGTCAGGATCGGAGGGCTTCCACAGCTCCGCAAGTGAGGAGAGGACGTTGACGGCATGTCCCATTTCAGGCCTCTGTTGAGGCTCCCTTGCACAGCAGTGGCCAGCGAGTTCTGCAACAGTGCTGATGCTCCCGAAGTCCTCATCAAGGTCTATTGCGGGGTCAATGGCCTTTCGGAAGGTGTCCTTGTTGAGCTGCATCCTTCGGAACCATGTCACCAAGTGCACACTCTCTTCTGGCTGGCGCTCATCTAGTGCCTTCCGACCAGTGATCAGCTCCATCAATATCACCCCAAAGCTAAATACATCAGCTTTCGTGGTCACACGACCAGTCACTGTAAAGATGTTCCAATAGTTAATAAACATCTGAAGCTCAGATTTCAACTCCATAATTCCATATCTATAACAGTCCACCAACCAACGGTCAATGGAAATTGCAAAAAAGAATTAATCAAGCACTGCATATTCAATGGACATTCATATAGATAGGACTAAAGATCATCTACTCAGAGAGACCCATTTAGGGTGTCAGGAAATAAGGATAAGTTAAGAATCTATTCTTGAGAATAGCATCCCATATATTTGTTTCCTTAGACTGATTTATAAGGGTTAAATGAGAAGTATAAGCTAGCCCTGTGGTTAGAATAAAAGGAGTGCTGAATGATAATTTAGCCAATGCACGTGCAGCGTAATGTAAGATTTCAAGTTAAATATAAGTATAATCTCTACATGAAAGGTGAAATAACTGAGTAAGACATGGCATTTCTATATTGTCAGAATTCTTTTCTTCTACAATAAAAGCGAGAGCAGTAACAGTCAGATATGCCAATAATTATAATTTAGGCATTCACTCTTAACGGATGGTCTATTTCAGCATTTCCTTGTAGTAAGGAACAACCACTTTATAACTAGAATATAGGCAAGGATCAGATCACTACACATTGTGACCACAATTTCTAGTGGACAAGTAACTGGCAACCATCAATTTAGATGTAACCCTTCTGGGGGTATAATGGGATGAGTGCACGATATGGAGATGTGGGATTCTCATCCGCATGCTCCAACATTACACCCGTTATTGCAGATTGAGATGTGGCAACGTAACTATCTTTCCTAGTATACGATATGCAAGCCATTTCTTTCCCTCTTTGTGCATTCAAGGTAACCCAGCATAGACTAGTGAGACATGCCCTTCAATTAAGACTACATAGATATTTTCAGTACTAACATTGATGCTGATATATTCCATGATAGGTCCATCAAAGCACAGCATCATATATAGAAGAAGATCGATCTAGAAAGCCACAAGTTAAATAGCAAGAAACAGAGATCTAGCATAACACAAAAATCTGAAAAGATTATCAACTTGGACATGTAAGTTGTCCGTTGCTCCTCAACCTGGCAGCCTGTACATTCTTTTTGTGCGCGTTTCTTCTAACAAAAACACTAAAAACCTCACTATATATCGTGCATCGTTGATCAAATCATAAACAACTAACCTAGCATTCCTCCAAAAAAGATACCTAAATTTGTGACTCCAAAAACTTCAAGATGTATTGCATGAAATCAAATCCAAGATCTGGGTTAAAAACTCTCTCTGCTTCCCAGTGTAACTACAAACTAGATAAACAAAAATAGTCAGGCCATGGAATTGAGAATTACCTGCATATTCTGGCGCGAGATACCCGAAAGTTCCTGCAAGCTTGGTTTCAACGGAGCCACCTTTTCCATCGGCAAGCCGAACAAGTCCGAAGTCCGCAACCTTAGCCTTCATATCATCACCAAGAAGAATGTTAGAGGGTTTGAGATCCCTGTGGATGAAACTTTGATGCGCCAAACTGTGCAGATACTCCACACCCCTGGCCACATCCAAAGCAATGCTCAGCCTCTTCTTCCATTCCAAAGGCTTCAACCCTTCTTCCTTCCAGTCAAAAAGATGGCGACTTAGTGTCCCCTGGGGCATGTATTCATAGACCAAGAGTCTCTCACTTCCATCCAAGCAATAACCAAGGAGCGAGACCAGATGGCGGTGCCTGACTTTAGAAAGCACCGTGATCTCCGACTTGAATTCATTCAACCCCTTCGTCCCCATCACCCCAGCTTCCATCCTCTTCACTGCAATCTTAGTGCCATCATGGAGCTCGCCCTTGTATACCACCCCGAACCCACCCTCGCCAAGGATATTCTCCTCACCGAAATTGTTGGTGACATTCCTAAGGACTTGAACTGATATCACCATGTTTCCAGCATCAACTACATGTACATCACTCGGGCAGCTGCTTGTCTGGCTGTAGGTGTCACTTGCAGTCCTGCCATTCGAACTCGAGCCAGCAGCTGTAACTTTCGCCACATCCGGTTCCGACCCTGAGTGTTGGGGGTGTATCACCATAGTATTTGGACACTGAACTCTGCCAAAAGCTTGCTTCTTTTTCTTGTAATAACAAAAACCGAGCAGTCCAAGAATATTGATACCCAATACTGCAGCAACCATTGATCCGACAATGATGCCCAATGGAACAGACGAAGAAGACTTACCACTGCTGCTGCTCTGGCTCACATCGTCTGACTTTGAATCGCCATTGGTAGTAGTAGCATTACCCGGAGCCGGAGCAGTACTAGCATTCTTCCCAATACTTGGGTTCCCGGCTGTGTTCACCAAAACATCCTTGCTAAAGGTTGGAACTTGACCCCAGAGAAAGTTGTTCGACACGTCCAATGCCTTCAAAGATGGCAACTTGGCAAGCGTCGATGGAATCCTACCGGTGAGGTTGTTGTTAGACAGCAGGAGCTTCTGCAACGAAGTGATCGAGCCAAAGTCCGGCGAGATGGTCCCATTCAGTCCCATCTTCTGAAAGTTCATAACCGTAATGTTGCCAGCGCTGTCGCAGCTGATCCCCACCCACCTGCCGTCGCACGGGTCGTTCCCCCTCCAATCCTCAGCGAATCTATCAGGATAGCCGAAAGATTTCGCAATGGAGAGCAAGACATTGACTCTGGGATCGCAGTCCCCTGCTTTTGTGAGGCAAAGGCGTTCACTTTCCGGGTCGAGGTCCAGCGTCTTCACCGAATCCGGGAAGGCCGGCACCGGCCCCTGGAGGAGATTGTTGGTGAGGGTGACTCGTTTCAAGGACTTGAGAGAGGTGAGCGAGGCCGGGAGGGGACCGGTGAGGCGGTTGTCCCGGAGCTGGAGGTCGGCGAGGTGTTGGAGGCCGGAGAAGTCCGGGATCGGGCCGGTGAAGTCGTTGGACTGAAGCCAGAGCTCTTCGAGGCCGGTCATGTTGGCGACGAAGGCGATGCCGCCGGAGAGGCGGGTGCTGCCAAGCTGGTTGTTGAGCCAGAGGGAGCGGAGCGGTGCGGCGGCGAAGGCGGCAGGGACGGCGCCGGTGAGGAGGTTGAAGGCGAGGGCGAGGTGGTCGAGGGAGGCGAAGGCGGTGGCGAGGAACTCCGGGAGCTCGCCAGAGACATTGGCGGAGTTGGCGGAGAAGTTGACGAGAGAGGTGGCGTCCTTGAGGTTGGCCGGGATGGACCACGGGTCGAAGGGGTTGTCGTCGAGGTAGACGGACTGGAGGGAGGAGAGGCCGGCGAAGAACTCCGGCGGGGGGGCCCCGGAGAAGCGGTTGCCGTGGAGGAGGAGGGCCCGGAGGGAGGAGAGCCCGGCGAGGGAGGGGAGGGTGCCGAAGAGCTGGTTGTTGTGGAGCTCCAGCCGGAGGAGAGCAGTGAGGTTCCGGACCTCCACCGGTAAGGATCCGACGAGGCTCCGGTTGCCGATCTGGATGGCGGTGACCCGGGCGTAGGTGCATGTGACCCCGGTCCAGGTGCAGGGGTCGGCCGGGCCGGTCCAGTCCAAGGCCCGATCCGCCCCCAGGCCCTTCGCCAGGGCCCGCATTGCCGCCGCGTCGCCCGCGTCGGTCTCTGCCGGCCCCGGGTGGACGTTACCGGCGACGAGGAAGGTCAGTAGAACCAGTAGAAGAAGGCTGCGAAAGTGGCGGCGAGAGGAAGCCATGGCGGTGACGGGATTCCGGCGAGGAAGGTCAGGGAAGGAGCATTTCGGGAGGAGTTAAAAAGAGGAAGGAGAGTAGGAGGGGGTTTAGAGAGAGAAGAGTTCAGAGCTTCACGATGAGGGAGCACATGGGGGTTGGGGCCTGGAGCCAGCTTGTTGGATCCTTTTGCTGCTAGTTTCCTGGGAGCGGATGGAGGCTTGTGTTAGTTCCCAGAATGCCCCGCCCGCTTTACTGGTGTCTTGCAACAAAACCCTTCGGAAAATTAGAGTGGGACCGCTTTTTTAATGTCTGCTTTTCAATAAACTTGGCAGATAAAATCAAGTTGGATAACTGCTGTCCGTTTGGATAATTGATGGCGACTGATGTATGATTGCTTCCAAAGTCACAGAAAATTATTGGTTGGATCGGCTCCAGTCCACAGACTTAAATCAGCTTAAGCACAAGCCAACATGCATAAAGACGGACGAGAAAAAAAATGGAAGAAGAAAAATGTAATACATATGTATTAATTCCCGATTGGAATAGTCCACCAACTTAGTAGTACATGTGATCCAACTAACATCAAAATCATTCTCTCCATAGGACAAGTGAAGCTTGAAAGTTACTTGCTTCTACTTATATCTTCCGCTATTTCTATCTACTTTCCAAGGCCAACCTCATGTTTCTAAAATCATATCTTATATCTTCCTAATCCAAAGATCTAAAATAACGAACATTGTAAATTTTGGGCATGTATAAAATGGCTGAAATATAAATTACAATGGTTGTTGAGGGGGATTTGAGTGTTCGGAAAGGATGTAGAATAGAAAAGCTGGTAGGGTGATGGAAAGTGGGACATTTGACCTGGAAGAATCCTAAGACTTCATGATTTTGAAACGAGGGCAGATTGGTAAATGAAAAAATTGTCTAAAGTTCGGACAAGTGCTACGAGTTGGTTGGTTGCGTGACCACGTGGACTTAAAGCTGCTGCCTGCCAACCGCAGTCCCCCTCACCAGTTGGGTCGGACAAAAGAGTTGATTTGGTGTTGGGTTCCAATACCGAATACTACTTATCTAAATGCTGTAACAGTTTGATGCTTGCTTCATCACCATCGATCATGTAGCATTAAGGACCCGGATCTTTAAAATTTCTCCTCTATGAATATCAAAGCAAATAAAAAAAAAACAAAATCAGTTGAAACCGCGTGCATGCACCGAGCACATGAAGTGAAAGAGGAGGATCCTCTCTTCTTCAAATCTAACAAAAAAAAAAAAAAAAAAAAAGTCTTAAGGCCAATCATATTCGACGAAAGCCTTGGAACTCTCGTATATAAATTCTCAACCTCTTTTCTTCAGATATCGTTCAATTTTTTCATTAAATTGCCGGTAATATCAAAGGTTTAGAGAATTCTTTCTATCGTACATTTTCGACAAAGTTACCGTTGACTTATTGTGAGAGTTGAAATGCTGACCCTTCTAATCTTTTTTTTTTTATTCTCTTTTTGAACTCTAGAAAGCTTTTGATAGCTGGATTGTACCACTGGCCATTCGAATTTCTCAGAGGATCCATCCTCTTTTTTTTTTTGTTTTTTTTTTTTCTTTCCATCGAAGTAGCCGCTATCACCGACATGCTCTGACTGCTAAAAATTGAGGCCATCGAGGGCCCCAATCATCATGGAATGTCACTGGGAGGATTGGCCATAGGAGGTGGGTCGGCTTAAGACCCCCTTTCCCTGTTTCAACAGAGAAGAAAGAAAATAAGAAAAAAAAAAAAAAAAAAAAAAAAGAATTTGCTCTCTTCCCTCTATCCTTTCTCTAACGAGTTTCTCTCTCTATGAGTTTCTCTCTACTTTTTCGATCTAAAATTTTCTCTTTCTTGATTGTTACCCTCCTTCTTCATGGATTTCTCTCTTTAAAAATTTTAGGGAGACTAGTAGAGGGTCAAGATATTTAGGTACGCTCAGATTGATCTATTGCGAGGAGTATTGGACATATAGTGTTAGGATCATTTACCATGATATCCATAATTATTTATGATTTTTATATTTGATTTTGATTATATACAAATTTAATTATCTGTACAAGGTGTTGAGCAAAAACACTTAGATTTTGAGTTTGTAGATTGAAGGGTTGATTAACAGTTATATTTGGATCTGAGACCAATAGAGATAAGAATCTCCTTATATAATTCTCTATAAGGATATGTACATAAGAAAAAGATACAATTTGGTATCTATGTAACAATTTTTATTTTGGAGTTTACATATACGTATATATTTTGGATCACTTGTATGCATGTTTTTGTATCCTACACGATGATTTTGATTTTATTTGGATATATGATTATTTATTATATATGTATCAAATATTGACTATTTGACTGTTGGACATATGAGATTTACTATTTAAAATTAAACAAGAAATATAATATAAATTATTAAAAGAACTGTTGTATATGTAAGAGAATTTGGACTAGCCATGATGTGATTGCCGGTCATAGGCAGAATCGTAATATATTAGATTGTTGGTCATGAGTCGAATCATGACACACTGGTTTGCCACCACAGATCAAAGCATAGATATCTTAGTTTGCTATCGGGGATCGACATGCAAATAATTTGGTTTGCCATCGTAGGCCAAAGCACGGATATTCTGGTTTGCTACCACGGGCTGAAGTGTGGTTATTTTAGATTGCCACTATAAGCTAAAGCAAGGTTTATGGTTTGCTAGTCATAGGTTGAAGCATAATCATGATTAGTCTAAGCTAAAAGATGATGATTGATTGGAAAAAGATTAATGAAATATAAATGATAAATCATATGAAGAAATATGTGATATTTATGATGGATTTAAGGTAATATATGATTCGTGATATATATATTTATGTAACTGTTGAATTATAATGCATGCTTGATATAAGATTTTATGATTTATGATTTATTTTTGATACTTGCCCATTCATTATTTTTTTAATTTTATTATTATATTAATATATTTGTGATAGGATTCTTATTGGATTGTAAAGCTCATAATATTTTTTTTTTTTAGAATTACAAAATACTTGTACTTGGCTAAAGTTGAAATTTCGATTTGAAAAGATTGATTAGATAGAGTATTATTAATAACAGTTGAATAAATAAATTTTATAATTTATATAAGATTGATATTTATTATGAATTGAGACCAATAATGTTTATAGGACCTTGAGGTTGTAATAGATTTTAAGGCCTTGTACATTCTTTAGGATCTTGTTCTAAAAAATATGTGGCCATCATGTATCCGATTTAGATGTTGGATTTGGGACGTGACATAGTATGACAACGTTCTTCTACTATCTAAGCATGAAATAAAAAATATTATATTTTAAATATTTATTTTTTAAGGATCTAGATCACCTTACATTTGAAGTAACTCTTTGAAAGTTACATCTTTTCTCAAATTATATGATGGAGATTTTATAATAATTTAAGTTTTTGAATGTGGACTACCCTCTCTAACTATTTGTGTAGCAAAAATCAACCATTTGGACACCGCTTGCCATGCATAAGTGATTGAAAATATATTATTTTATGCTATTTAAATTATCTAATATTTAACTATTTGATGTATAGACTAAGATTCTCCGGATGTTATAATTTTTGGTGTACAAACAGTTTATAATTAGTAGAGTATATTTAATGGCTCAAATCATCGACATGAGATTTTTTTTTTTTTTTTTTGTTAAAGTAACATATTCTATAAAAGTCAGGATGTGACTTGGTTCCAATTTTATTTTTAATGGTAATAGCTCTAATTTAAACGTCGAGCATTAATCTTATAAAACCCAAACTATATAAGTATAAATAGAATAATTTTCCATTTGCTGCAGAACTTTAAATTTATCAAATCAAATTTTTAAAGCATGATATAGAGCATATGATTGCTATAGGATCAACAACTACTTAGTGACCCTTGCACCATTTGACTATTTTCCATGAAATCTTGAAATCAGAGTTAGGATTTGCAGCAATTTTTGGATGGAACATCTCCTCAATCATAGGCATATCAAATATAGTTTAGCACAAAATATAAACTAATTTAGAAAACTAAGAAAAATAAATATATTAAAAAATGTGAATTGCCTGGCGTTAACCAAATAAAGTTAGTCATATTTGAAAACTCAAGGCACTGGTTGGATTCTCTCAAGGGTTTTGTTAGACCGTGATGACTCATTTAACTAGCTAGACAAGTGCGAAGAATGATGCGTTACCTTTACTTGGTCGACACCCCAAAAATAGCTTTATTTCTTAGGAGAAGTGAGGTAGATTTAACCGTGGAAGCTCTGTTCGCTCTCTCTCTCTCTCTTTACTTTTGTTACTTTTTTCCACACCTTTGTCCCACTAATGCTTGAATTCTACCAAACAACAAAATATTCTAGCACATTGTTATTTAATTAAGGAATTGGCTAGAAATGGTTAAAGATATCTATCCTTGATTAGCTATTAGGTAACCAAACAGGCCAAGGAGATTAAGTTAAACCACTGATTTTTAAGGATTAAAAAAAAAAAGGGTTACACCACTGATTTTGTCCTAGTTAACAAACTTGTTCTGTAATTTGGATCCGTGAGCTTGGAGGCCTCATCAAGTCCACTGCATATTGGTGGCCAGGATTGGGGCACAGCCTCAGGTCCAGGTCACACATTTATATCTAAAGCAATTTGAGACTTTGAGTGCATCCTTGTGAAAATTTGCTCACTTTTAGCCGAAACCCCTTCATGTCAGCAATAGTCCACACACCAAATCCTCATTCCAGGACATGGGGAAGCAAGGATCCACCTCAGACATGGATGAAGCCTTTTCATTTGTGACAGTCCATTCTAACACTGTACCAGCTAATCATTCTCATCTTTTAAATATCATATTACTTGGGTATTATCTTTGTATGCTTTCCTTTTCAAACAGTGGCTGTTGATACCTTGCTTAGGTTCTAACCTCTCCAACTATGATAAAGGACTCAATATACCAAACCCAATTCACAAAGTCTCTTAGCCATTGCAGCAGATTCCCCATCTCTTTTTAGCTGTACATTAGGAGAGGGACAAGTCCTTATATGAAACCAACCAGGTCCAATATGAGACCTCCTTAACTTACCCATCTTCTTCTGAGCACCATGGCCATCACCGCGAGGCCTGGATTCCTCACTGTAGCCTCTCGTGCAGGAATAGTAGCCCACGTTCTTGCCTTGACTGCAGCCATTCTTGTGCTCGTATGGGTGCTCCACTTCGGAGGTGGTGCCCGCCTGCATTCAGAGAACAAAGAGCTCATCTTCAATGTACATGGTTTCCTCCTAATAACTCTCTAGTCTCCATAACTGAATGTGTTATTCAGCATCCATATGGACAAAGTTTAGTTTGCTAACAAATAGTATTGAGTTAAAATGACCACTGCACGGATGGAAAACAATTGGCTGATTGCGTGGCTCATGCAACTTTCAATGTTTTCATGCATCCAAGCTATGGTGATTAGAAGTTCTAGCAGGCTGTGATGGTGCCTCTGTCTCACCTCTTGTTGATTCTGTTATAATTGTTCTCTTATTATGTTATAGCTTAATTATTTCAAACACAATTGTCCTCATTTACCACCATTTTCCTAAATTAAGAGAAACAAACTTCTAACTCTAGCAGGCATCTTTAAGATGTATAGAATTTGACAATTGTGTGTTTTTGGTGCCTAATGTAGGTGCATCCACTTGTGATGACTTTGGGTTTCATACTTGTTATTGGAGAAGGTATGACAGTGTGAATCAAATCACAAGCTATCTTGTTGTATAATTAACTCATTCAATGAAATTTTAGTGTAAGTGTCTTATTGATGTGGCAACTATTTTGTTATATAAAAGGATTCAATAATGGCATTGTATGGGTTGGTGCTAAGCAGGTATTATGGCTTACAAGACGGTTCCAGCGTTGAAGAAAGTGCAAAAATGCGTGCATATGTCGCTTCATCTAGTGGCTCTTACTCTTGGGATCTTTGGGGTCTATGTTGCCTTCAAATATCACAGGGAGAGCCTGATACCTGACATGTATAGCTTGCACTCATGGTTGGGAATGTGTACCATCTGCCTATTCGGTTTGCAGGTTTGTCCCTCACATTTTAAAACAAACATCCTCACAGTCACAAGCGTTTCAATAGCATATCAGACCAATATTAATATAGGCCTATATAGGTGAAAATTTATGAGTTATCAAGTTAGGTATTACTAGGTAGTAGACTAATAGGATAAGTGTTGAAGGCATGTGCAAACTTGCGTCATCTTGTCTTCCCTGCCTGCACCTTGTTTAGAGACAAGTTAGATGAACAAGTAATCCAAAAAGATGGCCAAATTCGATATGGACTACTTTAGTCATAATAATAGGCTCGACAGAGTTTAGGAGCAAGATCTGCTATATTGGAAAGCCAAATTATAAGCACAATTTTTGGAGGTCATAACTTGATTATATGATATTTAATTGAGATATTTTTTTAAAAAAAAAGTTAGGTAGCCTTTTGAAATCCATGATTTTGTCATCCTTTGAAGGGTGTAGTGTAGCTAGAAATCATGCTTAAATTTCATCGTTCGAGTCTCGAAATAGGCCAATAAAATCATTTTTTTTTGGGGGGGGGAGAGATTTTGATCGGATGTATCTCCCATCTGTGAAGAGTTAAGCAAGTGATTGAAAATAAAGTTGATGCAGAAATTGAAATCTTTCTTTTATAGGATTTCAATTTTTTATATTTATTTCTATTAGTTATTTTTTTTAAAAAAAAGATAATCCTATTTGATCTATAAGAGGAATCTGACTCGAATTATGTAAGAGCAAACCATGCTATTATAAATAGAAGCTATATATATTAATTTTGAAATCATTAATAAAAGAAAAAGGATATATCCTACTTTTGCCATCTTTCTATTTTTTTTAAACTTTTTGAGAGATTTAAGTTGTGCGGATTGAAAGAATTTTTTTTCTTCCTGATCAGACCAACAAGAAAACAAGTAATTCACTATTAAATAATCTTCAAGATCTTATTTGCTTGCAAAATGAGGGAGGTTTGAATAATTGAGTCGAATCGTCGGCAATCACTTTAAACCAAAAGGAGGCTATTTGCACTTATTCAGAATGACTTGGCTTGGAATGATTGAGTTGAACCATTCCTAGCCTACTTTAAGAAGATTTTTGGCATGCCAAAGGTCAATCTACATTGTAAGCCCAACAACTATAGGACAGACCAGCTCTCGTGCTTGGAGGACTATAGTTGCACCATATGCTATTAGGTCAAGCTACAGAGATTTTGAAGCCCAGGCCTGAAAGCTGTAGGTTGACTTGCGGCTGGTTCGACCATAAGGTGAGCTACAGCTTGACGCCCCTGTTAAACCCTGGCTAAGTTCTTACTTGCATTCCTCGCTCTGTCTCCGGATTCTCTAGTTCATCTTAGAGTTAGACCACACCTTCTCTTGCCTCACCGAGCCTCTACCCTATCTCTCTCGCGCCTCTTCCTCCAAATCAATCATGGCCATGATGACAAGCATGCCATGGCATCATCCCCTCTTCCTCCCTCCCAAGCCTCAGCCCTTGCTGGAATTGGTGCTTCCTTTGTAGTAACCTCAATGACGATGAGTTTTCCACAGCCTACCATCAACTCCCTCATCGCCGGCAACGAGTTCAGCCACCTCTATGACCTTCGCTCTAGCCTTGAAAGACAGTTGGATCTTTGTCTTCAGCAAATGCCCCCCACAAGAATCCATTCTTTGCAGCTCAATACTTGCTACTACCACTGTAATCTTTCTCCCTTCATATCTTTCCACCTCCATTCCTTCCTTTCATCCTCCTCTCCCTTCCCCTCTCCACCGCTTCCTCTCATCTTACCATCCAAACGTGGAAGATTGAGCTCTTATAGCTCAACTTCTTGCAACTTAAAGTTGCCTTGCAACTTGAAACTACAGTGCAAGTCCAACTACATGACTCCATGTAACCCCTAAACTAGAGTAGGCTACTTCAACTTATTTAGAATGAATAAATTTGGAACAATGATGCTGAAGGATCCCTAATATACTTTAAACTGAGAGGAAGCTACTTCCACTTTCAAGGTAGAATAACTCACTCTGGTTTAAAAGGAAAAATATGGTGCTTCGAACTTTTTGAAGTACCAAATATCTTCTCCCTGTTCATCAGAAAAACAAAGGGTGGCATTTAGAAGGGTGTTTGACAAGAATAGTTAAGATAAGCGAGTTAACGACACCCTATATTATCTTAGCCAGTTAGCCCAACACAAGCATCTAACCATGGCAAAAGCATGATGGCACCATCCTTAGCTCAATAAAATAGCAGTTTTATATATTTCAACACTAAAATTGCTAGAGATTTTTTAACAATCAAAGCTAAAAGATGCTTTGTTTCGCAGCTATTGTAGCGAATACTGGCATCGCATTGCTACCTAAGCATCACCTAAGCCTCATTCACAGGATTTTTACCCAAAGCAAATCAATTTTCCAAACTAAACAACTCATGTCATTGTATATAAACTCTAGAGAAAGTATACTCCCTTTGATTTTTTGCATAATGTTTGTGAGAAAGCATTAACTTTGATCTCTCAACTACTTTACTACAACTTCTATTTTGCCAGTGGTTGTTTGGATTTTTTTGTTTTTGGTACCCAAAAGCATCATTACCTACAAGGGCGAGGGCAGTCCCGGTTCATGCTTCTGCTGGTCTGACTATCTTCTTCATGACAATTTGCACGGCAGAGACCGGGTTTGTGGAGAAGGGAGCCGAGCCAGGACCTGAGACCCGTTTGATTAACTTCACCGGACTCATACTTTTCTTATTTGGTTTGTCTGTGAGCATCTCCCGTTGTCCTCCCCAAGGTGATTAGTTTGTAGGTCAAAATGTTCCTGATATATATACACAATATTCAATGCATGTACTTTTGGGCTTCCTTACCTTTTGTGGGTTTCTTCCCTTGTTTATGCCTGAGAGGAATGTTGTGCATTGCTATCAAGATGGATTAATTCTAGACCTCAGGTTACTACCCTAATATGAGTTGCTAAAGATGCATTCATGACTCTTGTACAACTATGAGCTTTTCCAATCATGTTATCATGCCTCTAATTTGCTCAGAAAAATTAAGGGTGATTTGAAGGCCAATTTTAATTTGGTTGGTGAGGAAACAGGGCATTCAAGGTCTTGGTGAGAGCAACCAGCCGACCATTGGGTCTCTGCTATGTTAAAAAGATCGACCTCAGTGATCGGTGATCGTGGAATGTGTTTATAGATGCATTTGATATGAGAAATATTAATTTCCATATTCCTCGATCTTTAAATCCTCAAACCATATAAAAGTACTTTAATTTTTCTTTTTCAAGTCTAAAAATAATCATAATCAGATTATTTCTGTTGCGGCCAATCACCTCGTCGCCGATCGTCGGGGAGCGCGCACCTGCAAAAGAAGTCCGCACTGACCGGAGGCGGCTCCGACGGAGACCCTCCGACGGTCAAGTCAGAGAGGTGACTGGGCAACAATGAAATGTAGACGGAGAGCTCTGAGAGGGAGAGGAGAGAGAGAGAGAGGAGCGAGCCTGCATTTTCGGAAGGGACGGAGCGGATCGATCCCTTGCACTGTTGCCTTCCCCGGTTTATATAGTGGAGCACGGTATATGGCGCCGTCATTAATGGCGCGGACAAGTGAGGAACTGTCAACTCACTGTGGACTGTCAGAGTCGCCGTGAAAATGTCATGTCGCCGTGTGGCTGTCCTAATCACCAGGGTTGACAATGCCCTCGGCGGGACAATGCCCCTAGGTAACCGCGCCGCATGTCCGTGTCAGAGCTGACAAGATCTGGCGGCTGTACGGCGATCGGAGGAGGCGGCCGACCCTAGGTCGGTGGCCAGCAGAGTGGCGTCGGGTTCCTCCGTCGGTCGGCGAGTTTCATGTGAGTCGGCCATCAGACCTCTGGGTTCAGTCGGTCGGGATGGATACGCCCGACATATCTCCAGTCGGCGATGGGCCGTTGAATGGCCGGTTGTTAGCCGCTGATGGCATCCATCAGTCGGTCGCCCCGACCGACGATCGGTCGGTCTATCGGCCAGTCGGAGTCGTCCGTCGGAGTCGGTCGGGCCGCGCAGTCGGTCGGGCTGCCAGTCGGTCGGGCCCCTCGACAATCGGTCGGGCCGCCAGTTGGTCGGTCGGGCCGCCAGTCGGTCGGGCCCTTCGACAGTCGATCGGTCGGTCGGTGGGTATCCCCCAACAGTTGCCCCCCTCCACTCCTAAGTCGGGTGGTGAGCTGGCCGATGCTTTCATCGGGTAGCGATTCTGGACGACTGGGAGTGGATTTGTCGCATGCGTGGATCCGACCGTACCGCCGGCTGATCCGATGTCAGACGCCTCATAAATGCCAAGTGATCCGGACCTCTAGTCAGTGTCAGAAGTCACGTCGGCGTCAGGTGTCAGACGCCACGTCTTGTCGTCGTCAGACGTTACGTCGGTGTCAAAAGATCGGGCGTCGGACGATACGGCGTCGGACGTTACGTCGGTGTCAGAAGATCGGGCGCCGGGCGATACGGCGTCAGACGATCGGATATTCGGCGCCGATCGCGGGAGAGTGGGGCGCTGTCAGGCGTCCCTTCGGGAACGCGAATCGGCGCGGCGCATTAATGCGGAGCCGCGCTCCGCGTGCCGCGTGTCGAGGTAGTTGGCCGGCGCTCCCTCCGGCATTTAATGTGGGCGGTGCGACCGTCCCGGGACGGGGCGCGCCGAATCCTCCGCCAACCGGCGGGCGCCACGCGTCGCGCATCTGCAGGTCTTTGGTCGGCGCGGAAGCATCTCGACCGTCGGTCGGCCCCTATATATATAGGACCTCCCGGACCCCTGACCCACACTTGCCGTTTTGCTGGGGAAACTCTGTCCGGGGCGATTTCTCAGTCGTCGCGGGCAGAGCTCTCTCGCTTCCGGAGGGATCCATCTGGTTCGTGGTCCCTCTTCTCCTTCTTCTTCCTTCTCTTCTCTTCCTTCTTCTTTCGGTTCCGGCACAATGACCAGGAATCCGACCCAGGGAGCTCGGTCGTGGGAACCCGACCCGACGACTCCCGATCGGCTCCGGAAGATGAGGCCTCCTCGCTTTCGGGGCCGAACGTCGATCGGCTTCGGAAGCACTATCGCATCCCGGAGCAGTTTCGGCTCTCCGCTCCAGGGGCCGGCGGTCGGGTCAACAACCCTCCGCCTGGCGACCTGGCGCTATACGTTGAAGACCTTCGCGCGGGTCTTCGGCTTCCGATTCTGGAGTTCGTCCGGAATCTACTAGATTATTACGGACTCTGTCCGGCGCAACTGGCACCGAACTCTGTTCGTTTAATCATTTCCTTCGCGCTGTTGTGTCAGCTCTTGCCGACCAACCCCCGCGTTTCACTCTTTCGGGCATTCTTTGTGCTCCGACCCCACCCTAAAGCCCGAGGGTGGTGGCTCTTCACCCCCCGGAAGGGTCTTGCCTTCATCACCGGTCTTCCATCGTCCATTCATGGATGGAAGAACCAATTCTTTTTTGTTTCCTCCTCCTCTCCCTGGGGCTTTCCTTCTCGCTGGGGTGTGCCCCGAACCGAGGCCAACGACAACAGTCGGGTGGAGGCGGACGACCGGGAGGACTTCCACCGACTGAAAGATATGTCGGTCCCGAAGCAGAGGGAGCTTGTTACCCGAACAAGCTCTCTATGATGCCGGCTTGAGTCTGGTCCCCCGAATAGGTATCGCCCGATCCCCCGGCTTTTCTTTTTGTTCGGCTCTTGGTCCGGCTTTTAACATTTTTGTCGGTATTGCAGGGACACCACCAAGGATGAGGCCGACGGACGCCGAGATTCGGCAGTTTGCGACGAGGAAGAGGCCAGCGTCGGGGGCCGGCCCTTCACGCCCTCCAAAGAAACCAGCTCCAGCTCCGCCGACCGTCGAGGCGTCGGCGACCGACCAGTCGGAGCCGGTCATAGCCCTCGCGGCTCCGACGGTCCAAGTAGAGGAGAGGCCGACTGAGGAGGCGGCCGAGGGAACATCGGCGGCTTCGCCGGTGCGGGTGGAGCCGGATGACGTTCGGGAAACCGAACATCGTCCGGCGGCATCCGTTGGCGCAACGGGGGGCGCCGGGTCGAACTCCAGCATCCCGTCGCTGCCGGTCCCTCGGTCGGGGCAGCTGATCGGGGGAAAGCCCCGATGGAGCCCGCGGAGGAGGATAGGTCGGGGAGCCGCTCAATGCCTCCCAGCGCATACTACCCCGAGGGTGCGTCGGCGTTGGCCGACCACAATCTTGCGAGGAGGTTGTGCCAAGGGATCCTCCTCCCAGCCGACGTAGAGTCGCTGCGATCTCGGCAGGTGACCGAGATGCTGTCGCGGTTCTACCCGACGATGGTTGAGGTAAGCTTTGCATCACTTCTCCTTTAACTTAGAAATTTTCCTTGTTATGCGATTCTGACGAGATTTTTTCCATCGGCAGCTGATCTTCATGATGTCCGAACTGGAAGCCGGGTACCGAAGGTTCGGCAACGTTCGGGCAGCCTTCAAGGAGAAGTCGGCGGCGGCCGAGGCTGAGAGGGCAATGTTGGCCGACCAACTTCAGCAATCGGCCGATCGGGAGGCCAAGTTAGTCGACGAGGTCTCCCGGCTCGGGTCCGATCTCCGGTCGGCCAAGAAGGAGGCCAAGCACAAAGGTCGGGCCGTGCGTCGCCTTCGACGCGAACGGGATGGTGCCATCGCTGAACTCCAAGGGGAACGCGAGCAACTTCGGGCCAGCCTGGAGAAGCTCGCCGAAGCCGAAGAGGAGCTGTCGATCGCTCAGATCGATGCTGAAATGGCGAGGGTCGAAGCGGAGTCGGCGAGGAGGAGCTCGCCCGTGCTGAGGACGAGGCAAGGTCGGCGAGGGAGTCGGTCGATCGGGCGGTGGAGGACTTCCGGTCGTCCGACCAATACCGGGAGGAGATGCTCGAATCGGGCTTCGCCTCATACCGGGTCGGGTTCGAAGACGATCGGGACGCCGTCCATGCTTTGTACCCGGAGTTGGACGTCAGCCGCATCATCCCACCGTTAGCCGAGGAGGAAGGAGCCGAAGGAGAAGGAACTGAGGAGATGGCCGACCAGCCGTCGGGAGGCATCATCGTGGCGGAGGAAGCCGTCCCGGAGCAGGTGCCGACCGAAGTCCCCTTGCCAACTGAAGCCCATCCTTCGGCCGCCGATCCAGCGCCACTCATGGCCGAGACGCCGATCATCCCCGATCCTCCGTCGGTCGAAGAGATCGACTAGGACGGATGATCGGGCCCTGCCGACTACCTTTACTTTTTGTTTTCTGAAAATACATGTAATCGGGCTTCGACCCGACTTTGTAATTTCTTTTCATCAATGAATGAAACTTCTTTCTTTCTCATTTGTTTGCAATGCCGATCATTGCTGCAATGTTGATCGTTAGTCGCTAACTTAAGTAAGTCGCTAACTCACGTAAGTCGGTAGGACTTCGATAACTTGTGCAGCCCCGAAGGTAGAGTGATCCCGACTTTAGGTCGGCTTCTGATAGTCGAAGTCGTCAGTCGGGCGCATCTTTGAGTCAGGAGCCGATC